>NW_007726222.1:716909-742763 GCF_000696425.1 Galeopterus variegatus | reverse complement strand
CCGCTGCGGCCCCGCCCCTGGACCTCGGACTGGCTTGCCCCGCCCCGCCCCACCCGGGTCTCCGAAGTCGCCGTCCTGCCTCTCCCGAACACGGATGGCGCACGCGAACCGCGCTCCAGCCTGGTGGCGTCCGCCGAGCGTGACTCCTAGTCGAGGCTCCGAGCAGCCTCAAAATCACCTCAGGGAGAAAACCCCAGCCCTCCCGTGACCCCTAAATCCTCCTGGGCATTGGGATCCCTCCACGGACCGACCTTTACATCGCCTAACGCTCGGCGGGGAATACGGGCCCTTCCTAATCAGGGAAACTCCCTGTGGAAAGAAAATAGAAGGGAATCCGGCAGTTGGGTGGATCTCAAAACTACCTTATTCTACAAGAGCGAAGAGGTGCGTTAGAGTCACCCAGTGATAGCCACATGCTCCCCACCACCAAGCCAAATGCCACACACACATCCTTACTCTTAAGTAAGGTCACTACTCTGCAGAAGCTGGTTCAAGGAAAGGACTGTAGACCCCAAATCCAGCGTGAGTGCAGCGCTTGACACCTTCCCATAGATAAATTCTGAAGCACTTACCACCACTTGGATATTTCAGAAACAGAGCAAAGAAGTGTCCCCACCACCACCATAAGTGGACTTGTTAAAAACCTGATTGACCCTAGGAAATTTTTAAATCTCCGATTCATTGTTAGCTTTGTTTCAAGGGAACTCTTCACAGTGAGTAAACAGCATGAATAATACCTTGGTATGTGATGAGGAAGATGATTTCCTGGTCTTGAGGCTGTTTAACTGCACTGCCCGAAGAAGGAAGAAACTGTGACTTACTAATAGGGCAGGGTTGTTCTTTTCCAGGGCATCAACAGGAATCAGTGTCAGTCAACAAATATTGTTTGAGAGTCAGACATAGTGATAGCCTTAGAGTCTACACAAAGTTCAAGGTGAAGAAGAGCCCCAGCCCTCCAGCAGCTCAGTCTGGTGGGAGACACAGAAAAGGGCAGAGGCACCTGGAGAGATAAGAACCAAACAGGAGAAACTGGGGAGTCAGGGAGATCCTTTCTGGGAAATGCACCTGAGAGGTGAACCGAAGACAAGCGGGGAGAGGCACAAGTGTGCCAAGAAGCAGAAACCACTTCTGCAAAGCCTGGATGGCCAGAGAAAATGGCCTGAGTTTAGTTTGTGCCTGGTGCTGAGGGACAGCACTTCTAGTTCTGCCTGCTGCGGGTACCCCCATTCCCTCTAAGTGATCTTTACACATGTTGGAGAAAGTGAACATACCTCTTCTTATATGGATGTTCTGCTGTCATTTCAAACAAGTCCAAAACTTAATTCCCTATCTTTCTTTCCGAATCCGAGTTCACACCTATATACTGTTATTTGGGCTGGAAACAGTCTTTCTTATGTCTTGTCTCCGTACTGTCTTTGGTTGCCACACCCTTATGACTCTGCTGAAATCTCTTCTCTCTCTACCTTCCTTTCTATTCCCTCATTGCCCTTGTTGAAATCATCCTCATTAGAAGAGTATCAACATGTTATAGTTTTCTTTCTTTCTTTCTTTTTTTTTTTTAAGGCATGCCTTTCTACAATCAGGCATGGAGTCTGATTCTATCCCTTTTGCATGTGTGACATTTGGGCACATTCCTTAACTTTTCTGAACCTATTTCTTTAACAGTAAAATGGGAATGCTGTATTTGCTTACTCTTCCTTCTTTGAAGGGTTGTTACTAGGATTAAATAATTACTGAGAGAATGTATGTGAACGTATTGAGAGCATCTAGTGGAATGCTGAGCACGTAGTAGGATTAACTCAGTCAATGTCACCTCATGTTCTTGACTGGAACTCCTGCAATAGGTCTCTCATTTCTCTCTTCCCTCCTACACACCACTTAAATTAATCTTTCTGAAGCAAAAGTTGGAACTTGTCACTTGCCTGTTCAAAAAAACATCAATGGCTTCATTCATCCCTTCAGCCGGCAAGCAAGTGCACACTACAAGTCATGAGCAGTGCTGGAAATAACTAAAGAATTAAGTTCAAATTCCTCAGCCAAGCACTCAGGGTTGGGGTTGAGCCCAGCCTCCCTGACTGTCTTATCTCCAGCCACGCTGAGCCACTTCTCCCACCAGCCTGACTCTGTGAGCAGTGACTGCCTCCTGCTTGGCTGGCGCTGTCTCATCCGTTTGTCTCTTCTCTCATAGACAGAGGTTCTGATTTGCACTTTTGTGTGGCAGTGTTCACTTTCTACCTGGTATTATATGCATCTGCGTACTTACTTTATCACTTCTCCTAGATTCACTTTTTTAACTCCCTCAGTAAATATCTGTTGAATGAATGGGTGGTATTATATCACCTCACAAACTTCCTCCACTCTGCAGACATGGAGCTTTCCTTTTTTAAAAAAAAATTCTGATTTGTGGGCCAGCCTGGTGGCGCACTGCTATAGTGCGCCGCTTGGGAAGTGCGGCGGCGCTCCCGCCGAGGGTTCGGATCCCACATACAGACCGGTTCCTGCTCACTGGCTGAGCGAGGTGCGGGAGCAACACCAAGGGTTGCGATCCCGTGGCCGGTCCCGGTCCGGTACGGGCGCGACACTGAGGGTTGCGATCCGTTGCCAGTCACGAAAAAAGAAAAAAAGGGGAAAAAAAAAAATTCTGATTTGTACTTGTTATTTATTATCATACCTGTCCAAATGGCTGAAATAGTAATGCAAAACTTTAATAGCATCCTATAATTTGAAATTAAAAGCTAGTTTTTAAAGGTTTGTTTCTCTTTTTAAAAATATGTACCAGATTCTTCTAATTTCCCTTTTTTTCACTAGCTGAACCCCACGTACATAACTGTCTTACTAAATTGTTACTAAAGTATAAAAACATGTTTACATGAAGTAACACATTTTTTTTCTACTAGGCAGTCTTCCTGTTGCAGATTTCAGAATTCTGCTGTTTCACTAATATCCTAAAACTCCATTTCTTCTTCATCCAAAGTCACTTCTAATTACTTTATTTCTGAGTAAACATCTAAAGACATTAATGTATTTTTACTGATACTGGCTTACTTTGAAGAGATTTTTAGTGGAGTCAATGTTTCCCTAATGTAAAGTATTTGGGAAGTAAAATACTGTAAAAACTAATAAGACTTACTCACAGTACAATTATAAGAAGGCCTTTACACCCCATTCCCTTTGCTGCCCTCGCATCGTGTTTTAATTCACCTAGAGTTCCTCTCATTTCTTCACAATGTTTAGTAACTGGAACCACATTGCATCACACACAAACTTGCACTCACTTCCTTCCTCAAATTATTAATGAATGTGTTTAGAGGCCCTCGCTCCTATCTCTAACCCTCTCCATTCTGATGAGCAGCCAGCCATTCACTACTTTGTCTTTTCCTATTTCTTCACCAATTTTTAACCTATTCAGTCATTGTAACTCAGGCACTGGCTTACTTCATGGTGGATGATGAAGGAAAACTACATTGTCTCTTAAGAAGAAGATGATGTACTGCAGCTAGAAAATAATGCCAGAACTTGTCAGTTACGGCATATTTTTGAATCAGCACCTACCAACCTATAACATGGCATTGTAAGGGGAATCTCCTGGCCCCGAGTTATGCATTACCTTCTTTCCAGTGATTCAGGGCAAGAGAAAAGTGCTTGCCTTTTAATATTTAAATGTAGATCATTTTCATAGGGCTGTACACTCATGAGGCAGAACTATTTCTGGTGGACTGGTTGGGAGGAAATTCCTTTGGTCATTGATGACTTGACTTCCCCATTCATCTCATCTGTATGTCAAGCATTATGCACTCAGTTGCATTGTACAAACCACCTCTAAATCCAATCTGTATTTTTCTTTTTGATAAAACTGGAGTGGTAGAAGGTGAGGAGAGACCTTAAATATTCCAAAAACTTACTTTTAACATTTTACCTCAAGATCAAACAGGGCCATGACAAGGATGTGTCCAAAAATGTGAACAAATTTTTATCCTAAAGCCTCCAGCTACTCCATTAAAAATACTTTCAAATTGCCCAGCTTCTGGAGGAGAACGGAATGCTGGAGCGTGGGATAGTTGATGCCCTTAGGCTACTGTGACTTCAGTTGTTTCTCAGCCCCCTTCTTTTGGACTATGATGGCATATCCACTCCATCCTCAGTGCACTTTTCTTGTCATCTTACTCCGATAAAACAATGGGTATAGGGCCGGCCGGTGGCGCACTGGAGAGTGCACCGCTTGGGAGCGCGGTGGCGCTCCCGCCGAGGGTTCGGATCCCATGTGGAGACCGGTTCCCACTCACTGGCTGAGGGCGGTGTGGGCGCAACACCGAGGGTTGCGATCCCGTTGCCAGTCCCCGGTACAGGCGTGACACCGAGGGTTGTGATCCCGTTACCGGTCAGTAAAAAAGACAAAAAGGAAAAAAACAAAAAGAAAACAATGGGTATAAAAAGAAAACTGGAAAAGTTGGGCAACCATGTGCTTTTTTCGTCTTCTATGCTGTACTCAGGAAATGTCTCTATTTCTCTAGGCAGATCGGTCCATTCATCATGAGCCCTGGAGACATGTTCCCTCCAGTTATACAGAGCCAGGCCAGAGGACCTCAGGCCATGGTCCAGATGATTTCCATGCTCCACAGACACAGCTAGGTTTCCTGCAGCCAAGAACCCTGTCATTCAGCCTGACTGGCAGACTTTTGAGCTTGCATCTCCATCAGTCAGGGAAGGAGCAGGGAGCTGGAGACCTGACCTGGTTGTGCTCTGAGAGGTGGGAGATCTCTCTCCAGCGCTCTGGGAGAATAATGGAGTGGGGGTTGGGTAGATGATGCCCTTGAATTCTTCTAAACTCTCAGGAAGGAGAAAGGAGACTTGGGTGGAACTAGAAAAGAGCCGGCGATCAAGCTGGCCCTAAAGCACCCTCCTGCAACAAAACTCAGGGTTGGGGAAAACATCAACAAGGATTGAGATTCAAGAATGCAGGTCCAAGGAGATGTTCTCTGAAAAACATGTGTACCCTCTGGCAAAACACAGGAACTAATCGTGCCATGTATTGAGTGCTTCCTCTGTGCTAGACTCTTCTGTAAACCCATACAGGTGGTTATTGTTGGTGTTAGTTGTTATTTTACATTTTACAGAGGATGTCTCTGAGCACAGAAATGTTAAAGAATTTCCACAGGTCAGACAGCTAGTAAATACAATGTCTGTGCTTTGAACTGATGCAGTCTGACTGCAGGGCACGTCCCTAATCACTCCACTCCATCGCCTTCTTAGGAAGACTTGTCTCCCACTGGGCAGTTTTCACAGTGGTGAGGGACTGGGAGAGCTCAGTTCTGGGAGGTGTGAGCTCTCTGGTGCGCTTCTCATATGGACACTAATACTACTGAATCAGGGCCCCAGCCGTATAACTTAATTTAAACTTAATTCCCTCCCATATCCAAATACAGCCATATTGGAGGTTAGGGTTTCAACATATGAATTTTGGGGGGACACCACAGTCAGTCCATAACATATTCCCTTATCTTCATTTCTCATACCCACGACAGACATTGCCAATCAATCACAGCACTCTTTCCCACTGAATTTGAATGAACCTCAGGACATTGAGTTCAGCCTTCTCAAGGCCAAAGCTTCCTTGCAGCTGGGATGCCATGAGAGACTTCAACTCACAGAAATGTGAGAAAGAAGAAGGCATTGCTGGTGAAGGTGGCATGGCATAGCAAGGAGACCTCAGTCAGCAGTGGCAGAGGACGTGCCCCTGTATCCTGTGTGAACAGCAGTGTCTGTGCATGTTGACCAGATGTGTGAACTGGGTAGTGCTCTTGGCAGAAAAGCTTCACAACTTCACTCTGACTATCCAAGAGATTCTTAGCTACTCAATACCTTTAAAGCTTTCATTTCCTGAGGCCAGCCCATGGCTCACTTGTGAGAGTGTGATGCTGATAACACCAAGGCCAGGGGTTCAGATCCCTATATAGGGATGGCCAGTTAGCTCACTTGGGAGAGCGTGGAGCTGACACCATGCCAAGGGTTAAGATCCCCTTACTGGCCATCTTTTAAAAAGAAAAGAAAAGAAGAAGCTTTCATTTCCTGCTTAAACTAGCTAGGGTGGGTTCTGTTGTTTCAACCAAGAAGTCTCACTGGTACATTCCTCCACTCTACATGCTGACATGCAGAGCTGTTTGCAGTTCCCTAAATGTACCTGGTGGTTCTGTGCTGCTGCTGCTGTGCTCCCAGTGCTCCCTTTGTCCAAGGTTCCCTCTCCACCCGTTTCCCTATGGTATCAGTCAAGAGACTTTGGGCTGTAAGTAACAGAAAAACTGTCAGAAAATTGCTTAAACAATTATTCTTTATTTTCTCTACAAAAAAGAAGTCCTTACTGTTACTCAAAAAATTAAAAATAGAATTATCATATGCTCCAGCAATTCCACTGCTGGGTGTATACTCATAAGAATTAAAAGCAGGGGCTCAAAAAGATATTTGCATATACATGTTCACAGCAGCATTATTCGCAATAGCCAAAAGATGGAAGCAACTCAGTGTCCATCAATGGATGAACGGACAAACAAAATGTGGCACAGACAAACAATGGAATATTATTAAGCCATAAAAAGGAAGGAAATTCGGGCATATGTTACAACATGGATGCACCTCAAGGACATGCTAAGTGAAATATGCCAGTCACAAAAAGACAAAAAGTATGTGATTTCAATTATATGAGGTACCTAAAGGAGTCAAATTCATACAAATGGTGGCTTCCTGGGGCTGCAGGGAGAGGGGAATGACAAATTACTGTTTGATGGGTACAGAGTTTCAGTTTTGCAAGATGAAAAGAGCTCTGGAGATGAATAGTGGTGATGATTGCACAGCAGTATGAATGTTATTAATATCACTAAAACTATACACTTATAAATGCTTAAGATGATAAATTTCATGTTACACTTATTTGCAACAACAAAAAAAAATTGGAAAAAAAAAAAAAACAGTCCTTAGGTAGGCAGCCCCAGGGCATTTCATCAGTGCAACAACCGCAGGGTTCTGGGTTAGCTTCTCTGCGATTCTCCTGGCTTTTGCCTCATGGTTGTGAGATGGCTGCTGTGGCTCCAGACATCTCGACATCTAATGTCAGGAAGGAGTATGTTTTCCTAAAATGTCTTTTTCTATTAGGGAAGAAAACCTTTCTCAGATAGTTTTCCTGAGAGTTATTTCCACCACACTCTCTACCACCCTCACCCAGTATCTTCTCCTTAAGTCTCACTCACAATCATGATGAATGTACAATTGTCATAGTCTAATCAACATTAATACCCCTGGGTTGGGGATGAATTCTCTTTTCCAAAGTGTGTTGCTACCTGAGACCTGCAGTCTGAACCAAACCAAAGTTCCCTTGTGAGAAAGAAAGGGGAGCCATAGCCTTGGAGTAGGTACCAACTGCCCAGCACATCAACACACCTACTTATCTTTCAGTAATAGTGCCTAAATTCAATTAAAAATACTTCAGTACATTTCATGCCCACAGCTCCTGACTTTGCCCTGTAGAACTGGCCTCTTGTTCCATCGGGCCACTACAGTACCTTGTATTACATTCACTGTAGTGCTCATAACACGTTTACTACTCTCATTTGTTTACCTGTCTCTAAAATTCTCAAAGACTGGACAACATTTTATTTGTCTTTGCCTCCCTAGTGCATAGAAAACGGAAGGATATATAAGGCACTTACAAAATGTTTGATAAATGAATGAATGAATGAGCAAATGAATGAGATGGCCTGTTCAGAGAAGATGCTAACAAATGAACCCAAAATTCTGAATTTAAAACCTGCAAGGAAAACCAGAGCAGACCACATAACCAGCTAGGCTGAGCTTGGGCTTAGCAGAAAACTTAGGTGCAAAGAAAATGCAATATCTCAGAAGTCAGATGAGGAAGGAGAAAAAGAGAGGCAGGGTCTTGGGTTTGCAATCCTCATCATGGGCTGGAACCATGCGTGTCACAAGCAGTTCATTTTTGGCAGAGATACCCAAAGAGAGCAGAAGCTAATGGGTCATAAGCTTTTGTCTAGTAGGGGGCTAGATCCAAACACCTTCACTTTTTTTGTGTGAGTTGTTGCAGAAGCTGGAAAAACTGATTTCAAAGTGGCAAGATGTTTCCATATTTGTTTTGTGATTGAATCTCCAGGCAGCCATTTCAGCTTTTGGCTACAAATGGTACTCTGTTAACATCATTAACCCAAAGTTCTTGATCTTGCCTCCACCTTCCAACTGCCCGAATAATTGAACTTGTCTCCAGTTATTTATTTCCAGGAGTTCCCAAGGGGTCACCATTGAGTGAATGGGAGATGGGGAACGCGACAGGGGTTTCTGGATTTATTGTTTCCTTCCTCTCCTGCTCTGGCTTCCCCTGTCACTGTCACATAAAGGAGCCCTCACCACTTAATGATGCCTGCTATGAGAATGTCAAGGCCACACCAAGACCATTGTCCTTCAGAACCCACAGGGCTTCCAGGTGTCAGCAACATTGGCAAGAATAGCCATCCTCCCATTTCCAGGCCCACTTGGGCTGGCACTGCTTGGGCTTAGAGTCTCTTATAAAATCAACAATCGGCTTCCAGTTTTCATCTATTTCTCCATCAGGCCTGAACTAGTCTAAGATGCCAGACGGCGAACAGAGGAGACTTCGATATTACAGCTAACTCAGCAGATATTGCCAACCTTCTCCCTTGCTGTCTCTGCAGGAGAGGTCGGTAAAGCTAAACATTGCTTTTCCAGCCTCCCTGGTAGCTAGAGTTGGTTATGTGACCCAAGGAGACATGAGAGGGAGTCCACTTTGTGCTTTTCCTGGAAGAAAGGACAGATGAGGCTGCCACCATACCTTCTCCTTGTGGCACCTACCTTCCTCCTTCACTGAACATAAGTAAAGTGCCTGGAAATTCAACAGCCACCTTGTAATCATTACAAAAAGACCAAGAGAATTCCCGACCCTGAAGCTTTTGAGCATTTGCACCAGCTTTGGACTGCATTCCTCCACTCTTTTTGTTATGAGAGAAAAAAATAAATGACTATTTGTTTAAGCCACCGTTTGTTAGTTATTGAAATGTATACTTACTCCTAGATGTTACATGTTTGACTTTTGCATACTATGTTGCTGATACCATGAAACCATTTCTTACAGGCCAAGTGGTTCATTCATAAATCACCTGTTCATTCATAAATTACCAAGTTGTTCATTCATAAATCACCTGATGGAAAATGGTCTTGAGTTGTCACATGGTGGCCCCCTCTGCTATTTGCTGCTACTGGAGAAAAGAGGCAGGTCTCCACCAAAGGCAGGTGGAGGCATCTGAAGGCAGTTACTTTTGGTGGCATTGGTGCTAGGACCAAGCCTATTGGCAATCTTGCTCTGGCACTGTATCCTGCCTCTGAGCATTTGGTATGTCCCTATGGAGACATGTAGAGATTAGGACAGCCCAGCCCAGTATCCTGGCCCTCACAGACAGGGGCCTAACAGAAGGGGAGATGCCTGAATTGACCTCCCCAGGCTGGGGCTGTGGTCGCTCTGTCCTAGGCAGCTGACTCCTGCCTCCAGTCCAAAGAAGGTGGGATTAGGAAGGGAATGAGTGAACAAGCCCCTCGCCCCTTATAACATGTAGAAGAATAGTATTTTTTAAGTAAATTGTATTTTAGCTAGTTCTAAGGACACTGGCATTTATTTCATAAATACAGAACTGAATTTCAGAGAGAAGACACAAATACACAGTCACAAAAGAAATAGAACATTTTGATAAGTCGATGGCCTATTTGAAATAATTGAATCAAAATAGCCACCAACATGTAAAAAGTCTCGTGTGTTATGTCGTTGTTTTAAGCCATGCATGGTAGGTCGTTAGGACTGAACTCTGGGGCTTTCTGTGCACAGAGATGAAGCTAGGTCCTGTGGCGGAAGGCCTGATGATGGGAGGGGGCCAGGGAGATTGCACTCAAAAATCAAACAGGCATTTAAGACAGTGCTTGAGGGGCCGGCCAGTGGCTCACTTGGGAGAGTGTGGTGCTGACAACACCAAGTCAGGGGTTAAGATCCCTGTATAGGGATGGCCGGTTGGCTCACTTGGGAGAGCGTGGTGCTGACAACACCAAGTCAAGGGTTAAGATCCCCTTACTGGTCATCTTTAAAAAAAAAAAAAAAAAATTGACAGTGCTTGGATGGAGAGTCCCTCAACACCCCTATCCCAAATAATCATTTTTAGTGAAATAAAGCACTTCAGTGAAAGTGTTGGGAGAGGTGGAATGGGAGGAGCACTGGATTCTGAGCATTCTGTAGCAGAGGGCAAAGGATGGGGAGTAACCGTGATTGTCCATAGTGATTATGTTTTAAATGTGATAGCTGTTTTATTTGGTGTGCTAGTTCTATATTTTTATATTGAGAATAAAAATATTTATAAGGGCTTTCTATGAGTTTTCTAGAAACTTCTTTATTCAACTCTATTTTTCCACAGAGTCTGGAATTCTTCAACAGGAATCCTCCCACCTTAAATGTTTTTAGGAAACCAATTTCTATGGTCTGGCTGAGGTTGCTGTATGTATGTAGTGCTGCTTAAGAATTAATATCACAAGCTTGAAAAATGTTTTAAAAATTTAAAAGCTGTCTTTTATTTTGTCATTCGACAGGGAAGATGTAAGAAAACAACTGCCCTTTCCTCCATTTTTCTATTTCAGAGTTTCTCGACTATGGCACTATTGACATTTTGGCTGGGATAATTCTTTGTTGTGGGGGGCTGTCCTGTGCATTGAAGGATTCTTATAGCATCTCCCACTCGTGACAATGGAAAATGTCTGCAGACATTGCCAAATGTCCTCTGGGGGACAAATCACCCCCAGCTGAGAATCGCAGCTCTATATTAATACATCTCTTGTATAATGACAGGGTCATTAATGACAGGTGTTTGTAAACCTGTCGGAGCTGAAATCTGAGTTATTCAGTGCCTGAATGGGTGGGATTCGATTCAAAGAAGCAAAGTCCCAATAGGAATTCTGCTCTTAAATCTCAATGAACATAAATGAGATCCACATACATAATCTACAGCAGCTTTTATCAAAATACCTTGCCTCTTATCTTCTCTAATGTCCAACAATACCAGGATCCCGCTCTCTCTTGCCCCAGAATAGCATGTTCTCTCATCCATCCATTCTCTCCCTGTACCTCTCTCTGTCCTTCTCCTGCTCCCACGCGATGTCTCAACACATTCATGTGTCCTGCTCTCCATAGACTCTTGCAAGAGAAGCTTGTCTTTTATTCTTTTCTCTTTAGAATCTACACATGTAGCTTATACTGTTTCTATCCCTTTCCCATTCCCCTGATTTTGCATTGAAAGTCCCCCAGATCCAGTCTGGACCCTCCAAGCTCTTCTCCACAGTTGGGTGTGGGTGGATGGGAGGAACTGAGCAGCCCAGGCAGCACCAAATTTAGCAGTGGGGAGGAAGACGGGAAAAGCTGGCAACACTCATGCGTGTGAAGGGCTGCAGATTTTTTCACCCTGCTCACAGATGTGCCAAAAAAAAAGTAGCATCTTCATTTCTCTAAAATTGTTCTTAGCTTCCTTATGAGCCTCCAACCACTGAATAGAGGGGGAAATATTCTGGCACAACAATTTAAATAGACACATTAGGCAAGTGCTCCATTTCTTCAGGCAAAAAATGCTTAGTCTCTTAGATATCTGCATCCTCTTTTTCTATCATTTTGAGATGGGGTGTGGGACTTTGGTGGAGTTGTGACTAAGGGACCACATGGAGACAGAGACAATATGGGGTCCTCAGATCCATGCAGTATCTTCTGCATCCTCGCTGATGTCTGCTGTGGGTGGATGGTCTGGGTAATCCCTGGGTTGCAGCCTTCGAGGGTGAAGTTGATCCCACCTCTGGGAGATTTGGGAGCACCTGCTGTTGAAGCTGTTAGCTACAGTACCTGTGGTCTGGTCCCTGCTGGCTGGGGAGGGCCCGCTGTGTTTCCTGATGACTCAGCCTCCACCCTGGCTGCTGCTCCAGAGCCCACATCCTCCACCTGACTCTTCTTCGTCATGTCCACCCCCAGCCTTGCTGCTGACTCACCTTTCCCTCCTGGTGACTGATTGCTGGAGGCTCGTTGGTTCTCAGCTCTGCTACTTTCCAGGCCTCTTCTCTGAATCAGGTGGGAACTCCTTAGTCCATTGCACTCCATACTGGTCCTGGGGACAGTCTAGGAAACTGTAGTCTGCTCCTCTCCCTTTATAACCGTGCTGTGCTGTTCAGTTAAATCTCGAAGTAACCACTCCCAGGGTGGTGCCAGGTGGCTGCAAGGTGAACTCCTTCCAGAATCCCAAAGATGAAGTCTTCAGAAGCCTTCAGCCTTTCCCTCCATCTACCAGACAAGCCTCCCTGCTTTGGGCAGAATTGGGAGAAGGATCAGACTCACCTCTGACGGCTGGCCACCCTCTGCCCTCTTTCCTAGCAGTCCACTAGGACCGATAGGGTGGCCTTTCCTCCTCTTCTTGTCTACTCCAGGACTTCCCTGTGTCAAACTCCATGACCAAGTTTGCTCTTAATACACCAACAACAGAGACAAAGGAAGTTAGAACATCTTTTCTCTCTCTTATGAAGCCTAGCTCTTAAGCTATTATTTGGTTGAAATGTCCTAAAATCCTATTTAGGCGCTGATCATTAACTTTTTATTTCTCTTTCTCTTTGCTTTCCTTCTGTAACAATCCTAAACTTGTCTGGGGCAACTGGAAACCTTTAGATGGATAGAGAGAAGGTTAGTATAAGGAAAGATAAAAGAAGGCAGCATATTCAGGCATTTCAAAACTATATCATCATCATCACATACACTGAAATTTTCTCCTACCACATATTATGTTCTGTTGTGGTTGTTCCATAGAGGCCTGCAAGGCTGAGACCACAGCCCTGTGGGTTGACCACATCTATCCAGTCAATGGCCAGAAGAAGATGTAGGTCCTCAGATGGGAAACCAGACTCTAACAGCAAGTCTTAACAGACAGAACAGGCTCCTCGTCATCCCCAAGTCTCTTGATCTGGGCTCCCAGGAGCTTCCAGACTAGGTCAGTCCTCCCAGGGGTGGGCTAATTTTTTCTCCCAAATGGAGTCAGGCTAAGGTCTTTGAAGGGAGACCTCTTTGTAGGGGCTGTGCTTTCCTGACTCTGCAGTTCAGAAGATCAGCATAACAATATTTTTAATGGGAGAACTAACATAGGGGTATCAACTTTCAATTTTGCCAAGCAACTATGTTTAAAATAAGCCTCTCTTTGTATCATCAATGTTTTTTTTTTAAAAAGGGAGGGGGGGTTAACACCTAAAAAGTTGATGGTTTTGTTTTAAAGAAAGGCATTATTTACTGACAAGGGAGAAAGCCACTTCAGATAACTGGAATGGCACGGAGGAAAAGCACGGAACAGAGGCAGGGCAGGGAGATGGACAAAGTCTGTTCCAGGGGAAGGAGGTGTACTTCTCTGCCTGCAGTACCGGTACAGGGGCCTGTAGGAGGCTAAACTGAAAGTGCTTTATAGGGTGTCATGGAGATCCTTGAGTGATGGGGCGAGAAACAAGAACTCCAGCTTCCAGAGAGTCAGAGCTTCTGCCTGTTTAATGAGAAGGAAATCGACATGAAGAAAACCATGTTTGGGAAATTTAAGTTGTGAAGGAATTGCATTTTGATGGAGAAAAATTAGAGGAAGGAAAGCTACTCAGGAGGGAAAGCACGGAGGCCATCCCAGGCTTTGGCTGAAGTGTAACGTCTGGTGGGGGATGAGTGGGGCACTTTTCCTGTGTCTGTTTGTTACCATGTCTACTGGTTACCATGGGGGGAGGGGTGACTTCAAGAGAATCACAGACACTCCTAATAAACTATGAGAAGGGAGTAGATTTTTAACATTTTAGACAATTCATATCTTATCTGCATAGAACGTAATTCACATTTATGCAGACCTCCTACCTTGATTCACTGTCTTGATATCTTTTCTGTCAAACAGTTTGTACTTTTCCTCTGGATCACTAACCCCAGTTCAGTAATGTCTGTTTCCTCCAATAAGCCATAATGTCCATAAGAACGGGGTCCATTATTTTCCTTACTCTTATAAATACAGCACCGAGCATTGGCCTGACATACAATAGGTGCTCAATAACTATTTGTTGACTAGTAAATCAGCGAATGAATAAATGAATTTACCTCTAGGAAGAATGCTCAGCATCATCTTCAGCAAGGACAGTTTACTAAGTGCCTTTCTGTGTGGGAGGCTGTATTATTTTTTAAGAGTGAGCTTCTTAAAGGCCAGAATCAAAGAAATAATGGGTCCCTCGGTTGCTGCTGCAGGAAGTGGTCTTGGCGGTTCCTGGCAGTCTGTCTTCCCCTGAGCTAGTGTTCCCGAGGCATGGTGCTAGCGTAGTGCCACCCGCTGGACAAAATGGAAAATCCAGCTTTTTGCACAATCACACGTTCCCCATACAAACATGTCATGGTCCAATCTAAATTTTGTAGCTCTAGGATCTTCCCCAGCATTTAAACATTTTCACATTTGGCTTCATTTCCTGAGCTAAACTTACTATTTTCTTACTCATTCTCTATTAAATAGTAGCTTTCGTATCACCCCTTTGTCCACATTTCAGATAAAGGAATCTTTTATGTTAAGTTGTAGTAAAATTTCTGATATATAAAAATAATCGGGGGACGGAACTATTAATAGAATTACCTTGTGCCATGATGGGTCACTTGAAGACACAGATACTGTGATAGAAATACATTCTCTAGTGACGGTGTGGCCACACTTTCATTTGATAAAAGATTATTCATAAGAAACTTCAAGAACATGTAGTTTCTCAGCCACCAGTATAAACATCTGTTAATACACTGGGGCAGCATGCAAATACTGGTTAATAAAATCCTGACTAAAGATGTTACTAATTATGCTTTACAGGGCACATATATTTTTACACACTGTAAGTCAAACACATCTGCCCACCTTGGCCTATTTGCCCATTTTAGGAGAAATGCTTACTGACTCAAATGACGTGGACCTCGCACTGGCTCACAGAGGGTTTGTCACGCTACTGTTGAAGTGGAATTGTTGGCTTGCTTGTCTCAACTTCCGAACAGATTTCCAAACTACTTTTTAAAGTCTTGTGTTTTGGTATTTGATATGTTATTTTTTCTTTCCTTTCCTGGTTACTGGTTCCAAATCAGCAGCGGAACCTCCTCCCAATCCTTTTATTTGGGGAAATGGGGGAGAATGTTTTCTTTTTATTGATTTCTAGGAAATATGTACATACAAAAGATATGAACCATTTGTGTATGTATGTGATGTGCTGATATTTTCTTTTAGTCTTTGTGTGTGTGTAGCCTTGTTTGTGGTATTTGCACCATACAGAAGTTGTCGATTCTTATATGCATCCATACTCCATCTTTTCTTTTGTGATAATTTCTATCATCACTTTTGTGCTCAGAACATCTTTCCTGTCCAGAAATGAGATATATAGCACTTATTTTTATTTTGTTTTTCTGATCTTATTTTTTCCATTACACTTGAAATTTACTGTAATGTATTATCTGAACCAAACTTCACATATTTCCCCCAAGTAGGCAATAATATCAACACCATTTGTTTAATGGACCATTTGCTTTTCATTAGTTTATGTTTCTTCTTTTATTATAAACTAGATCATCTTATACATGAAATTCAATTTTATTGCTTTTATTTTTGTTCCCTTAAGCAGTCTGTCCATTATGGTGCCAGTATCACACATTTTTAACCACAGTAACTATTTAATAGCTTTCAGTATCCAAACTGTCCTCATTACTGCTTCCTACAGATTTTTCTTTCCTATTCTTGCTTTTTCTTCCAGTTGAACTAGTAGAATTACTGTGCCACTTCCCAAAATGTAACTATTAGAATTGTCATTTACCCCTTTGAATCCTATTCAACAAGTATTTCATGAGAGTTGATGTGAAGGGGCTAATAAATGTTGACCAAATAATAATGGCAGCAACATTTGTAAATGTATATATCCTTATATTTGCCAGGCGCTTTAAATGTTTGGAAGGGTATCTCCTTTCGTCTTGTCTATCAAGGAGTTTCAGAATACTTAAATATAACACGGCTAAGGCAGGTGCAAAGGGGGGGAAATCTCTTCAGTGTAAATGGGGGTGGGGAGCAGAATCTCTTTAATTCAAATCAGAAAGTTAAATGTTATATAAAATGTTAAGGCAGAAATTAAGAAAGGGGACACGTGAATTTGAAACAAGAGTCATGGGCTTAGAGAGAGCCCTACTAAAATGGGACTCAGCATTTTAACAGGCACCAGGTAGGCATCTCAGTGAAGGGCATCTTGGGTCCTGGGTCCACGTTCCACGGACCCGAGAGAGCAGCGCTGGTTTGGATGACTGCCTTTGCAGCCCTGGGAAGATCAAGAAAAAAGTTCAGGCAAGATAAAATAAATCAACCCATACTATTAAAAACTGGAATTAAATGTAAGTTTTATATTCATCTTAGTAATCTGTGAGTGTTTGTTTTTTATGTTTTCGGAAAAATAAGGAGATTTTAGTTAGAAACTATTAAGGTAACTTTAGTTTGTAAACAGAGTTTGAATGTTAAGAGAACTCGATTACTACATCTATAAGCTGTATTTAATATATTTATTCTTCCCGACAAGTTTAGTAGATTTTGTTAGTTAAATCTGTAACTCTGTTCTGTGATGCAGCTGAAATGCTGGAGAGGATGCACTGTTACATTTGTAAATATTGTTTGAAATGTTTAAGGGAATTTAGTTAAATCAGTTTGTGTAAAGAGTTATTTGTTTAGAGGAATATAATCTTGTAAATTTACAAGTTAATGGAACATTAGCTCAAAGGTGGGAGAAAATGATTATTTTTTATATACAACATAATTTTATATATATTTTAGAACATGTATACTTATGAATAAAATAACCATATTTGTAGACTGGTTTTAAAAACTTAAACATTTTAAGTTGAACTTAAGTGAACTGAATGTTGATTCAGACACATGTTACTGTGTGTATTTCTTTGCGTGCTCCAAAGACGATGTTGGATGTTAAAAACTCAATCGGTAGTAAGACTACCAACTCATTCAGGTTTTCTTGGAATTGTTTCTGTATTAAACCTGAAAGTCCTGCATCCCCAGGACCTTGGCAAACTGGGACAATTGGTCACCCTATTGGAGGACACCTGGTCTCTTTTGATCTTCACAACAGCCTTGTGGCAACCCACTGTAAAATGTGTGTTCAGGGTCTTCGTTCTCTTTTACAGAGGCAGAAAATGGGCTCAGACGAGTTAACATGGCCTGAGTTTATAGTTACCTTCCTTCCCTATGTTCTCTCTCCACATAATTTGATTGGTTGATTTATTTCTGAGGTCTTTCCCACCATCCCCCAACAGAGAACTTGGCTGCTTCTTTTTAGAATAGATGAGGTCTGTTTTAACCTGCAGGGTCCTTGGCCTAGGATTAACTTTAGCAGTAATTCCCCACAAATTCCTCTGTGGCAACATTCAGGTGGGGTGCCTCAGCCTTCCCAAGGCAGGCAGAATGGACAGTGACGAAGAAGTTCAGCGCAAGAATTACTGTGCATTCCTATCAATTTGCTGATCGTCTAAAATATGGTACTACTTGTAATTCACTAAATAATAACAGTTTTATGTAGATATATTTCATATACCATAAAATTCACACATTTAAAGTGTACAATTCAATGGTTTGTAGTATATTCACAGAGTTGTACAACCGTCACCTCAATTTTATAAGATTTTCCTCAACCCCAGGGGCTGCTATAGCTCAGAGGAAGAGGAGGAGAGACCTATGGAGTACATGAAGGTGGGAGAAGCCACGATGAGAGAAAGAAAGGACTGCTCCCACCATTTCAAGCCCCAGCCGCTTCCAGGCTGGAGCTGCTGAACGCAGGGAGCAGGAGCCAGCAAAAGCTGCAGCTGTGCCCTTTGGATAAAGTTGCTTGGAGGTGACAGGGGAGAAGGGGGCCTTGGTGGCTCCCAGGCCAGCTAGACCACTAACAGGGTTACCATGGACCCACATAGGAGCAAGGAGCCACAAATACTGAAAAAAGGAGCAACTCCGAGGCCAGTGAGTCATCACAAGAGACTGGCACATGGCCCATCCCATGGGAAGGGTTTACAGCACAGGAGGTGGGGGAGACAGGCTCACTGGGGGAACACTGGGGCACAGCAAGGACAGCTGATCTGCCACCCAATCAGTGTAGGCCCACTCAGTGGAGACTGGTCAGGAACACAGATCTGCAGGGGATGCAGTTTGCTGAAAAGACTCAGGTCCAGACCAGAGTTTCCACATAACCCAGGTGCACCGGATCTCATGAGACCCAGAAGTACATACAAGGTCAACTGTTAAAGCCTGAGCTGCACAAAAAGCCTTCCCCAGGGAATCAGCAGCAAAGCAGCAATTTAGCTCAACCACAGGGCTCAAGTGCTTGTCCCCACAGGAAGTTCCACCATTGTAGAAGTGAACAAAGGACAACAAATTAGTTCCAGTGCAGAGTTTAAGTGGTGGGAACAGAGAATAATCCAACACAGAACTGAAAGAAAAAATAAAATACCCACAGATCAGAGACAAAGTTTGATATTAACTAGTAACGTTCTCACATCAAAAAGAACATCTATAAAATCTAGAAGGACCAGAAGTCCCTGGGCTACCAAGCCAGGGAGCAGGGAGGGCTGGAAGCCTCAGCCATGTCCCCTGACACCTGCAACCAGCCCAGTGATGACCACTGAGCCACTACAAGAAATGCCCTGGGCTCCCGAGCTGGGGTGGTGGGGGGCAAGGGCTTCAGCCACACAACCCTGACACCTGCACCCAGCCCGGCAATGACCATGCCACTGCTGTTAGCCCCCTGGTCTCCCCTGCAGGAATGAGGAGGATGCCACAGGCCTCAACAATGCCATCCTCCTTCCTCCTTCTCTCACCCTACTTCCTTCCCCCTTCCTCATCTCCCTCCCACCAAGTGCTCTGCAACATCTTAGAGTGAAAAAAAATAAAACATATTTATAAATAAGTAAAATAAAAAAAGGAGTTTACCCCCAAAAGAAACCCATACCCGGGCCGACTCCATGGCGCACTCGGGAGAGTGCGGCACTGGGAGAGCAGTGATGCTCCCGCCGCCGGGTTTGGATCCTATATAGGAATGGCCGGTGTGCTCACTGGCTGAGCGTGGTGTGGGCGACACCACACCAAGGGTTGTGATCCCCTTACTGGTCACAAAAAAAGAAAAAGGATAATCTTTGGGCCGGCCCGGTGGCGCACTCAGTAGAGTGTGGCGCTTGGGAGTGCGGCGGCGCTCCCGCCGAGGGTTTGGATCCCACATAGAGACCGGCCCGCTCACTGGTTGAGCGCGGTGCAGGCGTGACACCGAGGGTTGCGATCCCGTTGCCGGTCGCGGTACAGGCGCCACACTGAGGGTTGCGGTCCTGTTACCGGTCACGAAAAAAGACAAAAAGGTAAAACAAAAAAAAAAAGAAACCCATACCCATTAAAAGTCACTCTCCATTTCCCCCAAGTCATTCATCCTCCCCCTGCCACCCCCTCTCAGCCCTAAGTGACGAATAATCTTCTTTTTGCCTCTATAGATTTGCCTGTTCTTATGGTTGCATGATATTCTGTTGCATGGATATTCCACATTTTATTTACCTTTTCACCAGTTGACGGACATTTGGGTTGTTTACCCTGTTCGGCTGTTATGAATAATGCTGCTATGAACTCTTGTCTTTGAGTTTGTGTGTAGATATACGCTCTCATTTTTCTCGGGTGGAATTTTTCTAGGAGTGGAATTGCTGGGTCATGTGGTAATCTGTTTAATCTTTCGAGGAACTGTCAAACTGTTTCCAATACAGCCGTACCATTTTACATTCCCCCCAACAATGCACAGGGGTTCCGAATTTTCTATGTCCTCCCCAACACTTATTATTATCTATCTTTTTAAGAAAAAGTTACGGCCACTTGAGTTGGTGTGAGGTGGAATCACTGCGTTTTTGCTTCGCGCTCCCTGACAGACAGTGGTGAGGAGCACCTTGTGCGTGTTACGTTGAGCATCACGTGATTGTTAGCTATTTGTATACCTTTTTTGGGAAAAATGTCTATTTCCTTGGCCCATTTTTAAATTGGGTTATTTGTCTTTTTATTATTGAGTTGTAATAGTACTTTATATATTCTAGATAGATCTTTTATCAGACACATGATTTATGATTTTCAAATGTTTTCTACCATTCTGTGGTTGTCTTCATTTTCTTGATGGTTTCCTTTGAAGCACAAAAGTTTTAAATTTTGATAATGTCCAATTTATCTATTTTGTCTTTTGTGGCTTGTGCTTCTGGTGTCATATTTAAGATATAATTCACTTTTTAAAGTTACCCTGATGTATTAGTTCATTTTTGGTGCTTATAACAAAATACATGGAACTGGGTATTTTACAAAGAAAATGAAATTTATTGCTTACAGTTTCTGAGGCTGGGAAGTCCAATCTCCATCTGGTGGTGGCAACAGTGACCCAGAGGCCTCACACTGCAAGATGGTGGAAGCAGAGAGAACAGAGAGAGACAGACTCTCCTCTTCTTTTAAAGCCCCCAGAACCACACCCCTGACCACCATTTTTAATCCATTCACTACTGCACGGTCCTACAATCCAATCACCTCTTCAAGGCTCCACCTTCCAATTACCATAATAGGATTTTCCCCCCTCTTAACAGTCACAGTGGGGGCTAAGTTTCTAATACATAATACTTGGGGGACACAATTCAAGCTTCAGGGAGTTTTGGGGGGACATAATTCAATCCACTATACCTGATATGAAAACATTGTTCACTATGTGATAGAAATGAATGTGTTATTTATATACAGATAAATAACTTAAATACCTTGAGTTTGTATGTACATTCTTCATGACTAGAAATGCAGAAAACAAGGTGTGACCCTAGACTCAACCCCACTGTAGAAGAGAGACAGTTTCTATCAAGGGCAATTGATTTAAAAGTTGGAGGAGGGTGAGACAGGGCTGAGGCAATGGGTTTTATCCATGTGAATCACAACATTCTTATAATAGCAAGACCAGTAAAGATGGGAAACATTTCATGAGTTTCTGTGATATGAAAACATTTTTCACCTGGGAAAGGGTTAAACCCAATAAGAACCATGAAGAGGTTTCACAGGATTGGGGGTGGAAGGAAGAATCCATAATTTTACTAAGAGGTGCCATGAAGGATTTGGAGAATTCTTTAAGCCCAGAATCAGTGGAAATTTGTTTTTCTTAGGACCGAACACTAGGGGTCTCAGTTACATTGAGTCTACAATGAGAAATGCAGGAATTTAGAAAAAAAGATTGGCACAGAAAGAGGAGCTGTGTAATCTTGTATATGACGTAGCTTTCCATTTGTGATATTAGAATTTAATTTCAATTAAACTTTCTTTAAAGCCAGGCCATACAGGCTCATTACCTTTAAAGTCCTTAACTAAAAACTCGTGGAAACATCAGTAATGCCCTGTAATTGCTTGATGAGGAAATAGACACAGATCTGTCAAAAGCCGTACATGAAAGTGGCATTAGAAATTGGGTTAGAATCCAGAAATTACCTGTTCCCTGTATTGTTCTCTAGAAAGGAGCCATTTCTATTGAGTCATTTACATGAAAAATTTTGTTAAAGTAAGAATAGAAAGCATACAAGATGAGACAGGTATTTTTAACAGAAATATGGCATAGAGAGAAAAGCATTGAATTAGGAGCCCAGAGACATGGTGTTTAATCATAAATCACTTCTTCTGTGTTCCGTGATGCCAGCCAAGTCCCCTCCACTTGGGTCTTGTTTTCCTCCAGCCTCTAGGGGAGTTCAACATTCTTTCCCTGGAGGAAGAGCTCAAGGACCAACACAATTCTTATGGCCACCACACAACTTGCAGCTTTTTTGTAATGAAAAGGAAAATAAATGCATATCTATTAAACTATAAAATGTCTGTGTGCCCTTGAAATTATCCCAGGTGCCTCTAGTGGGACATACACCCTGGTCTCGGGGAAAATGGACTCCTAACTGCTAACTACTCTGCAGTCGTGTGCGGAGACAAGGAGAAAGGACGGGAGTAGAAGCAGAACAGGGAAGAAGAAGGAAAGAGGCCAGGAGAGTTCTTGACAATGATAATGACCCAGTACACACCTGTTATGCACCCAGTTGGTCCCACGGGCTCCTCCCAACCGTGGAAGGGAGGGAAAAGAGTAGCACCCTGCGGACCCAGGATGATCGCTGGGGGTGGGTTAACTTCAGCAGGTACAACTCACTCTCTGACTCACTGGCCCTGCCCACTGCCCTCCCGCCCATACACATGCACAGACCCTGCTCTCGAGCTAACACACATTCTCTCTTCCTGCGTCCAGGGTAGCCTTGGTCCTGCCTCTGTAACTGCAGAGAAAGGGTGGAAATAAAAGGCTGATTGTTAGTACATGAGCCTCTTAGGTGACATTTTTGGTATTTCCTGGGAAATAACCCCTTATCCTCACCTCCGACCCTTCAAGGGTCATGGCCCACCCCACTCCTCCTCCCGGTGTAATTTATCTAGGCTCACGTGGGTGTGCTTTCGAGGTGGAGCTAGCAAGAGAAGTTGAAGGGCACTCAGTTCCGTTCCCAGACTGCTGAGTTTCATCGAGAAGGAACAAATGATGACTGTTCTCCAAGGCCGCACAATGAGCCGCTTTCTCCTGGAGCTGTGACCTTTACCCGGGAAGAGGCCAGGCACACTAATCCAGTCTCTGCACTTGCTGGAGAGAATCTGTGGTAAACAGAGCAAGAAGGCCCTCATTGTCACCAAGGGCCTCCAGAAGCTACCAGAGCTTTTTACACAGAGTCCTTGGTTGCCTGGTCAATGGCTGTAACCCAATTTTACTGTGCAAATGGATTATTAAAAGTTAGAAATAATTTATTCAGTTGGATTTGGATTGGCTTGGATGATCGCCAAAGACCGCCATGGTGGCCATGCTACGGTGAGCATGGTAGCTGCTCACTCGTAACTCATGTCCTCTTCAGCCAAGCTCACAGAGCCCTGGTCTTGTACAGCTATTCAGTGAGCACAGGCTCAGTCTCGAGGGGACCTTTGTGGAGTCGTCCCTTCCCTTCTTGCCAGGGATTTGTCTGTTGTGGGCTGCCAAGGGCCTTTGCAGAAGGTAGAGAGTCCCGCCGTGCTGCCCTTTCTCCTTGCTCTATGGACTGTGTGAGATGCTGATGCTTGGACTGGCTTTGACCATCTTCTGAGTGTGAGAACAGGTACTAAGACAGGGCCTACGGGTGTACATGAAAGCCCGAGTCCTTGTGGACACAACTGAGCTTCAGAGCTGCCTACTTTGGGACCCCTTGTTCAGTTGTTTTTTTTGTGGATTGCAGACAAAATATCTTAATTGACACAGATACTTCTTTCCCAGATGGTTGAACATTACCAGGCGTAAAACAAACGTTTCAGCAAACAATTTGTAAATACTCTGGTTTTGTTATGGCTTCAGGCAAGATGCTGGACTCCACTGCGTTAGGTGTAGGGTGAAAGACACACTGCAGTTGTGATGCATAGGAGCTAGTGCATCAAAACATGCAGAATGGGCGTCACTGGCTTGGAAGAAAATTTCTAAGAGGAGACTTAAGAAACACGGCTTAAGGGCCTTAGACATGACATGCCCCTACCCCTCACAACCACAACCAGCCCAGCAATGACCACTGACCATAGAGCTGCCACAGGAAATGCCCTGGGCTCCCAAGCCAGGGTGGTGGGGGTGCCGAGGGCTTCAGCCACACTCCCCTGACATCTCCACCCAGCCCAGCAACAACTGAACCACCACTAGAAGCCCCCTGGTCTCCCCTGCTGGAATGAGGGGGGTGCCACAGGCCTCAACCATGCCCCCCTCCTTCCTCTTTCTCCCATCCTATTTCCTTCCCCTTCCCCCAACTACTCTGCAACATCTTAGAATGTAAAAAAAGTAATAATATTAATAAATAAATAAACTTAAAAAAAAAAAGAAATATGGCCTAACGTTCACTTGACAAATGATGACACAGACCCAGAGAGGTTAAGTCACTTGTTTTACATATGTTAAAATCCATCAAGCTGTATGCAAGATTTGCATAATTTACTGTGGGTATGTTTTACCTCAATAAAAAAAGCAAAAAAGGACCAAAAGAAAAAATGACCTTAAATACTTTTTATCAAACATTAAAAGAAAAGAATAAAGGCAGTACTTTGAATAAAAGGAATCTTAATTATACTTTACACAATTAGTAATAATAGGAATGGTTCAATTAATTTGTATTTATCATCTCTCTCCTGCTAGAAGCTCTTCTAAATCTTTTTTTTTTTTTTTTCCCTTTTTGTCTTTTTTCGTGTCCGGCAACAGACCGCAACCCTCAGTGTCGCGCCTGTACCGGACGGGGACCGGCAACGGGATCGCAACCCTCGGTGCTGCGCCCGCACCTCGCTCAGCCAGTGAGTGGGAACCGGTCTGTATGTGGGATCCGAACCCTCGGCGGGAGTGCCGCCGCGCTCCCAAGTGGCGCACTGCAGCAGTGCACCACCGGGCCGGCCCTAGCTCTTCTAAATCTTAAGCTGAAATTTCAACTTCAGTTTCAATGAGATGCTTTTAGGTGTGTGTTGTTTTCTGCAGACAGTATGTGATAGGAGTGTTGTTATCTCCATGTCCAACTTAGAGTTCAGATTCATACTTGAAGTTGTCAGCTCCTACTCTGGGTCAGGAATGGTCCCAAAGATTCAGGATGGCCCAGATATTTGGAAGGAAACAAGCTCTGGATGACCTTTTGAGACTGAGCCTTTTGAGCCTTGGCCAATTGGATTTATATCTATCAACCTCAGTAAAAGGAATCCTAAGGGGAGTAAATGTCATAATACCTACCTCATTTCTCCCACCCCAGGAGGCACAGGAGTGAAGCTCTAATCAGCAAAAGGGGAGTTCACTGGCTCACTGAAAACGCAGTAGAATTAACTTCAGGTATGGCTGGATTCAGGGCTCCAACAATGTCATCAGGATTCAATTTCCTACCACCCTGAGGCTCTTCCACTGTGTTAATCATAATCGCAGGCCTCAAGGTGGCCCCACCCAGTTCCAGGTTTTCCCTTGTGTTGGCTGTTTGGAGGTGGTGTTGCTGGGCTCTATCTCTTCAGCTCCAAGTCCACTTGGGAGAGAAACACGCTTCTCTCTTACTGCATTCCCGGGAGAATCATTGGTGCTGAGTGGGTCACATGCATATTGCTGAGCCATTGTTACCATAAAAATGCAATGTGTTCATTGGCTTAGCCTTAGACACGTGCTTCTTCCTCAGCGCTGTTCCCAGACAAGAAGACAATTTCTGCGGCCCAGTGGCTGTGAGGTGCAGTTAACTGACTGCCCAGTGACCTGGCTGCCTAGGTGGGGGCAGGCCATCCTAGCGGCTCCTGTGGTTGGTATTCTCACCTGGCCTGAGGCTGGTGGTCAGTATATGAGGTGGGTGATATCATGTGGCAATTTAGTCGTCTGTAGGTGCCCAACTGCTCCCTCTCCCATCGTACAAATAGTCTCTTCCTCTCCACCTTTAATGTGTGGACAACTCCTGATTGCATCTCTTTGTTCTGATGGTGGCCACTTGAGAGTGCTGGCAAGTCAGCCCATTGCACACAGCTATTGTCCATGGCTGGCTCTTGGCCTGACAGTGGCTCACAGATTCTCCTCATTCTACGCAGGTGGTCCACAGGCTCCTTCTCTTTCGCCCCCTCATTCTACGCAGGTGGTCCACCGGCCCCTTCTCTTTCACCCCCTCATTCTACGCAGGTGGTCCACAGGCCCCTTCTCTTT
>NW_007726222.1:702448-716899 GCF_000696425.1 Galeopterus variegatus | reverse complement strand
CCCCCTCATTCTATGCAGGTGGTCCACAGGCCCCTTCTCTTTTGCCCCCTCATTCTATGCAGGTGGTCCACAGGCCCCTTCTCTTTTGCCCCCTCATTCTATGCAGGTGGTCCACAGGCCCCTTCTCTTTTGCCCCCTCATTCTATGCAGGTGGTCCACAGGCCCCTTCTCTTTTGCCCCCTCATTCTATGCAGGTGGTCCACAGGCCCCTTCTCTTTTGCCCCCTCATTCTATGCAGGTGGTCCACAGGCCCCTTCTCTTTCGCCCCCTCATTCTATGCAGGTGGTCCACAGGCCCCTTTTCTTTCACCCCCACATTCTACGCAGGTGGTCCACAGGCTCCTTTTCTTTCACCCGTCTTGCTGGGTTATACTACTCTATGCTATACCACGGCACCTGTCACTACTCTGTAGGGGTCTTTGTGTGTTATCTCAGGCCACTTTGTGTGTGTGTGTGTGTGTGCACACGTGTGTGTGTGCGGTGGTCTCTTCCCAGTAATCCAGGCAAGCAGCAAGTGTAACTAGTTTATGAAATGGGCTACACTTGATAAGATACAAGCCAAGGCTGAAGCAGAACCTGATGCTCCGTATCTCAAGTTATTGTCTGTCTTATTCTGAGTATTAGTGTTAAACTAAACACCCTTAGGTTTGGGATATCAAGGGGTAGGTACTACTGAGAAAAATTGCTGATGGCACTCACACACTTGGTTAGTGCAACAATGACATTTATTTCCTTCAATTAGCTAAGCGGGGAGCAAGGTAAGAGAGAGGGGCAGAGAGGCAGGCACAATCTTGCTGGGATGTGGTGGCCGGCCTGGGCTGGGGCTGACTCCCAGCTGGTGCATCAGTGACCTCTGCTGGCCAGACTTTCCTCTCTGATCTGCACAGTCCCCTCCAAGTCTGTGGGGTTCAGAGTTCCTAGGAGAGATGATGTAAGACTGGTGCTCAGTGAGGGGAGGCCCGAGTGGGCTTTCATGCTAAAGCTTTTGCTAGGGCTGGGGGCACAGCAGTCAGGAGTTCAAGCACAGACCCTCACGCCTGCCTCCACAGGCTTGCTCTGACCGCAGCTTCTCGACATTACTCACTTTTCAGATGTAAATGTTTCTTTTTTAAAAAAAATGTTCTTGAAAAGAACATGTTCAAAAACCAGTTGCACCGGAACAAGTCCATGGAATTTCTTAAGAATAACATGTTTATAATCTGACAAAGTGAGGTGAAAACACTGTCAAAATAAGTTCACTTTTCAGTGTGTGAGGCAGGGGCTGGGGCATCCATTATAAATACACAAATCACACACGTCATATCGCCACGCCGCATCTCACCCCCAAATAAATGTGAGATGCTGTTGTTGGACAAAGACTTAGCTTAACTCTAAGTCAGGCCTTTTTATTAACTCTCTGGGCACGTCTCTAATGGGAGACTCCAGGCTAAAAATCTGGACAGCAAAGTTGAAGCCATCATGACGGGCCTCGGAGGTCCCACTGGTGAAGTTACTGACTAAGCAGCTCTTGTCCCTGTGGGGCCACGTGGTGGCACTTGCGAGCCTCTCCCAGCCCACTCTGCCTTCTCTGATAGGGTGCTTGCCCGCAGGGCAGGGCCTCTGCAGTCATCTGGTGCTCCAGGGCTCTGTCCCTTTGGCTGGAGCTCATTGGCCCAGGACTGAACTCCTGCCCCAGCGGGAACCAATCCTTTTAGTGGGCGTGGAGGGAGGGAAGCAGATTCCTGTGCCTGTGAAGTCCTGTAGGGCTGGCCGGCTCTTCCACCCACAGGCAGGGAGAGGCAGACGGGGCTGAGAGCCAGTGCACAGAGAACTGAAGAAAGGTGACACAAGACGGACCCAGAGACGAGATGATGTGGAGAAAGAGGAGGTTTCTGCTTCCTGGCTCCAGCTTTTGCCCATCCTTAGGTTCTGTCTTATACCCTTCTTTCCTTCCAACACCCCATTTTGTTTAAGCCACAAAAGATCCCTATGACATGGCCGGCCCGGTGGCGCACTACTATAGTGCGCCGCTTGGGAGTGTGATGGCGCTCCCGCCGAGGGTTCGGATCCCACATACAGACCGGCCGCTCACTGGCTGAGCGAGGTGCGGAAGCAACACTGAGGGTTGCGATCCCGTTGCCGGTCCTGGTCAGGTGCGGGCGTGACACTGAGGGTTGCGATCTGTTGCCGGTCACGAAAAAAGACAAAAAGGAAAAAAAAAAAGATCCCTATGACATGGATTTCTGTTTAATTTGCATTTAATATGGAGCCGAAGAATTCTGAAAGTTTTGTTTGGGAGCTCAGAATTTGAATCATGTTCATCCAAACTACCTGAAACCCTCAGAATAGACTGGGGCCTCTGTTAATTGGGTTTTCTGGATCAATGAGAGTTAAGCAAAAATTCTTTTTCTATTCATTTCCATCTTTATTATAAAAATCTGTCTGAAGTGCATACTCAAAAGCATAAATTAGAAACAACTTAAATGTCTATCATTAGGAGACTGGTTAAACATTCATATAATGGAATACTATACAACCATTAAAGAAATACGACAGATCTGAGTGTCCAGCATGGAAGGTTCTCCATGATCTATTGCTAAATAAACAAAATAAGGTATTGAGTGGTATGTGTAGTGTGTTCTCATTTATACAAAAAAAAAAGAAAAGAAAAAAATATGAATCTATACATACACACACATGCACACACATATACATGCTTACATATGCATGAGGTATCTATGGAAGGCTACTCAGATGTGGTGACAGTGTGTGCCTTTAGGGAGAAACCGGGGGCAGAGTAGGAGGGAAACCTATTTTCCTGTGTACCCTTTTGCACTATTTGAAAAAAATTTCTATGTGCATTTATTAGCTCTTTAAATACATACATAATTACATAAGTACACACAAATGCATTATTAGCCTGCTTTCCAGTTTTATTAAGTACAGAGTAGTCATTTCTCTGCACTATAAGAGTTCCTGGAAACTGGAGGAGATAGAGCTTCACAAATGTCCGTACTGCTTGTGTCCCCTGTTCCAATGTGTTTGTTTCATCTGTAAAAGCTGCGTGGGATGGGGAGGCTCGGTGCGCCTTGAGCCCCACAGAGCGAGGGCAGAAGTGAAACGTGGAGGGTGTAGTCTGCACACCAGCAAGTTGATATTTGAGGTTGGGAAACTGCCAGTAAGTAAACTGGGCTTCTCATCTCCTACGTGGATTCTCATCACTCAGTGTTGGAGTCTTTGAACTTGGGCCTTTAGTTTCTGCATCTTTTATATGGTGAAAACAAAACCTTCTTTCCAGGTTCTTCTGAATAAATATTAAAGCATCTTGCACAGGGCCTGGCTCAATTAGTCTTAGCTGAGTGCAGAGTGTTTTGTGGTCATTTAACTATGATGTTAGATGTCCTGGGTTTGGATTCAGATGCTGCTGTCTAGAGTAGGTTATTATTAGAAATATCATGACTCTCTCTGAAGAGAGAAAATACATCATTTGTGTGAACCCTGGGATTCAGCTTTGCTTAGAGCCGGCCATGTCCTTCCTGTATCATGAACAATTGTGTTTCTATCTCTGCCAGTTGAGAAGGTCCTGACTCAGTTTCCTCATTCTGGTGTTGAGAGGTAGAAACACAGTGTGCTAGAAACTAGGTCATGTGCTTCCCACCCACCCAGTCACCCCTCACCTGATCCTGATTTCAGATTTGGTCTGAAAGTGGGGCTAAGAGGAGGAGGGGTGTTTTCTAAAGGAAAGTCAGGTGCCTTCACCATAAAAATAGAAAAGGACTCAGCAGGAAAACTCCTAGATATTGACCGCACTGAGCAGGATGTGGGGAAGACTTGGACAGACCGACATTTTTTCTTAGAGTAGACTCAGAAATCCTGAGGGGGCAAGTGCCTTGTGTGGGTCGCAGGAAGCTGCAATGGCAGAGGCAGAACTGAAAATGGATTATCGCAGAGAGCTGTGGCAGGGGTGGAGGCAAAGGCAAGCAGAGGCCTGAGGGGCCCTGAGGAAGAGTCTTGTGTCGGGGCTTTTGAATTAGGCATTGAGAAATGGCTGTGTCTGTGGATGGGCTTAGGGAGGGGGTGGAAATGACCATTTCAATATGGCTGGGAGCTTGTACACAGACATAGTGTGATAAAAAGCCAGCAGTTTGGAGCGTGATGACAGCCACCCCCTGTCCTACCCTGCCCCATAGCATTTGCAGACCTAGGAGCAAGTGTATACAGATGGGGCCCTATATATCATGTGTCTAAATATTTAGAAGTTATAAATCAGGCTAACAAGCTCTTAATTAAATATGTTCTAGTCTCCTCCTTTGACAAATATACCTTCATAACAATCTGGAGACCAGGTCTGAATTTAGAATTCGCAGTTTGTGGTGTTCTGCACTGGAATGGGACAGTAGGGGAAGTGGGCCCAGACCTCCTGCCATCCCTCCTCCCCCCAGCCCTGCTCCATCCATCCCAGTCTGCTAGGGGCCTCGCCCACACACATGTGGACACTGAAACTACGTCACAAACTCTGTCCACAACCCCTGCAAATAGCTGCCCTTTGGCCGTCCCAGGGGTGCAACACTGGCCAGCAAGACACCCAAGCAGGCCCTGGAAGTAGGCAGGGAATTCTCAGGTCATGAGCACCCAGACTGTGGTCTAGGAGGACAGCACAGACTCTGGGTGGGCACATGCCTGTTGGCCCTGCAGACTCTGCCCTGTGGGCTGGGGCACCTCTGGAGGAAGGCCAGGACGGGGCCCTCCTGCCTGGGTCTAAGGATGATACTGAGTGGTGAGCAGTTCCCAGTGGCTGGAACGTTGTCATGTTCAGCATGAGCAATAGCAGACGAGGCTGATCCCCGTAATGATGAGAGATGACAAAAATAGTGGGCCTGATTCTTACCTTCGGTCTTTAGTAAGAGAAACGTCAGAAGCGACGGGCTCTGATTTGGAAAGACCTGGGAAAGGCCTGCTGCTCTCTTCCACTTACCACACTCACACGGATGTGCGAGATGGGGCTTGTCTGAATCAATGCGTGGGACCTGGCCTTCTGGCCCAGAAAAACTGAGAAGCTAGAAGTGAACAGGACATAAGCTACTGTTCACTTCTCAGGTTGTCGGGGGAGAAACCAGCCACTCTGGAGGTGAGTCAGCTTTTTTCTGGCAATACCCCATGCTCATGTGAAATGACTAACCTCTTTGAAGTAGATATGTCATTTCCTCGTTCTTCCATTAGAGGGGCCAGGATGTGTATAAGGTAACTGAAGACCCAGACTTTCAGGGCTATGACAATATCCAGCAGGGGGCCACTAAAGGAGCTTAAAGATCCTTTCTGAGGCTGGTCTATACCTCAGGCTCTAACTCCCTGGCCTGAGGTTCCTCCATATCTGACTCTTTAGAGTAGCTGACTAACAGTTTCAGATTTTAGTTATTTATAAGGAAAAACAACACACACACACACACACACACACACACAATTATATTTCCACTCCTTCCTGTTGGATAGAAACAGACTGAAGTATGAAGTCGTCTGTTTGTCTTGGGCCACATGAGACTGTATTTTCACCCCCAACGTAGAAAGAGCCTTGTTTAGACAGTCCCTCAACTTTCTTTCCATTTATTGTATTTTCAGAATTTCTTTCTCTCCCAAATCCCTGATAGATAACCACAGGACTCTGGCTCTACCGTGAATAGAGCTGTGCTCTATCCTGCCAGGACTTTGCTGCGAGAGGCTGTGCCGTGCTGCTGGGCTCCAGTCCCCTCTCCTAGCAGGCTCTGGAACTCAGCTGCCTGGGATTAACTGCTTCTGGACATACCAGCTGTATGGCCTTGGGTAAGGTGTTAACTTCTCTGTGCCTTGGTTTTCTCATTGGGGATTATCCCTTGTAGTAGCTTATCTCTGAAGATGCCTGCCATGAATCCCTCCCCTCCCTCCCTAAAAGAGCCTGCCACTCCCTCATTCAGAATTACAATCCACTTCTCCAGCTCCTGGATCTGGGCTGGGCTGTGACTGCCTTGATGCCAGCCTGTTCAAGCCTTCCGATGACTCCAGCCCCACCTCCGTCTGACTGCGACTGCAGGAGAGGCTCTGCTCAGCCGATCCCAGTCAAACCACAGAACCATGTGCAATAATGATAAATGGATGTTTTAAGCCACTAAGTTTTATGACACTGCAACAAAAGATAACCACACTAAACATCGATGGCCATGATGTTTCCCTCACCAGATCGATATGAGGATTAAATGAGTTAATATCCATCAGATGCTTAGAACAGTGCCCAGCAGTACTAATTGCCATATAGAATATGTTGAACAAAGAAACGAATGACCCAGGACTCTGAGGGCATTAGAGTCTTAAGCTAATAAACACTCATTTTGAGGAAAGGACAGTATTTGTCACTCCCAGATCTGGGTCTTTCAAAAATATCTTAGTCAATGTGAAGCGAGCTGGTGGAGGTGAAAACGGTGTCCTGGAGACCAAAAGGCTCAGTGTGGGTCCTGTTTCTCGGAGCCTGGGCCAGCCCCTAACTCCCCTATGCCTCGTTGTCCAGAGCTTCCAAATGAAGACACTAACCACTGCCACCACGACAGGACTATTGTGAGTGACAGATCAGAAAGTGGGTGAGAAGAGCTTCGAAGATTAGATTCTTTAGCCTTATTGAGACACCTCATCTCTGACCCCTCCATTCGTGTCCGTCTATCAGACATTGAGGTCTGTACTTCTTGAAATTAAACCCAAACTTCACAGTCCTTGGCGACAGCCAGTGTCTCATTTGCACCCCTCGCCTCTCATCCTTTGCTCCTTCCTGTGTGGTGTAGCCCTTGTCCTCGAGCCTGAGGTTCCACTTATTCCACCTTCCTCTGTCTTTCTTCTCATCTCCTCTGTGTACAGCGAAGCTTCTAGGAACAGGAGTCTTCACTCACCCTCTCTTGCTCCACTCTCCCTTTCTGCTTCCACCTGCACCGCCAGACTGAACCTGCCCTTGCCAGGATCCCCACTTAAGTCACCAGAGCAGGCTTGTACCAGCTCTCATGAGCCAAGTGGATACATCTCTTCCCAACTCCAAGTTCAGCGACATCATATTGTAGCTTAAAATCATCCGTGGTGTAGTGTTTACACCACAGAAATTGGCAAACGCTATGATCCAGGGCTTTCCTCCTCCCCTAAGAGCTGGTTGTTAACCATTTACCAGCACATCACTGCTGATGACCTAGTTGCTGGGGGCGAAGGGCACTTTCCAGACTTTTCTTACTTGGCTTCCTCTCCACTTGACACAATTGGTGATTCTCTTCTTTCTGAGAGGTTCTCCCTCTCTGGCTTCCTAGCTGTCAGTCTCCCAGTTTTCCTCCTACTTATCTGGTCTCTTCTCCGCCTCAGTTGCATATATAGGCTTTTATTTGACTCACCTTTCAAATATTGGTATTTTTTGGATTCTGTCTTCTTTCTCTGTGCAAGCTTCGTGGGGGGACATCTTCCATTCCTAGTTTCAACAATCCTAAAACCGAAAGATTATCCTTGATCTGTCCCTAGTCCTCACTTCCCAAATGCAATCCAACTTAAGTCCTGCTGATTTTATCTCCTAAATTTCTCTCAAATCCTTCTTTTTCTCTTCATCTTATCTGCCACCACATAATCCAAACCACTGTCATCTCCAGCTAGACCCTTGCAATAGCTTCCTAACTGCTCTACTTCTGCTACGACTGTCCTCTAAGCCATTCTGCACATTTCAGCCATGGTGACTTTTTAAAATCATACAAAACTCATTAAAATACCTCTTCTTGTTCCAACTTGCTCTAAACGATTCAGTGGATTTCTGCTGCTCTTGGTATAAGATCCATAATCTCAGCATGACCTGAAAGGTCTTGCATGGTACAGCTCCTGCCCTCCAGTCTGATCTTAAGTCCATTTCTCTTGCACTCTGGCCACCACTGGTCTCCAATGTACTGTGTTCCCTCCAGAGGCAGACTTTGGTATGTGCTATTCTCTCCACCTAGAAACCCTCTCCTCTTTCAACTCTTATTCATCTTTCAGATGTCAGCTCCAAAGTTACTTCCTCAAGGATGCCTTCCCTTGAACTTCCAGACTGGGTTCAATTCCCCCATTAGATGTCCTCATAGCACCATGTAGCTCTTCTCCATAACACCTATGGTGATTGTAATTATTTGGCTTTTTGTGTTCCTCACTAGGTCATAAGCTCCAGGGAATATTTGTTTTGCCCACTGTTGTATTCCAAATACCTAGCTCAAATCTGTTTTGAATGAATGAAACCCAACTTTCAAAATCATACGCCGTTGGTCCCCTCTTCTAAACTTCTGACTCATCCATCTAGCTGTCTGCTGACAACTCTATCCCTCCAATTACTTAGACCCAAACCTTGGAGTTATCCTCAACTCCTCTCCTTTCCTCACCTCCTGGTATCTAAACCATCAGCAAATCCTATTAGGTCTATCTTCAAAATACATCCAATATCTTGGCTCAACAGTATGTGCCTCCTAAGGGAAGAACATAACCCAACCTGGGAAGTTGTCTTGCTACTTCCTAGACTGTGAACAACCTAATTTTTTTTTTTTGAAACTAAATTACAAAGGGAAAAAATAGAGATAGATATCAATGAATTATAGCATGGGAACTTAGTTGGATTCTAACTCAAATTTTAAGAAAAAAAATGACAATTATGAGACAAGCAGAGATTTTTTTTTTCCTTTTTTTGTCTTTTTTCGTGACCGGTAACAGGATTGCAACCCTCGGTGTCACGCCCGCACCGCGCTCAACCAGTGAGCGGACAGGTCTCTATATGGGATCCGAACCCTCGGCGGGAGCGCCGCCGCGCTCCCAAGCGCCGCACTCTACCAAGTGCGCCACCGGGCCAGCCCAACAAGCAGAGATTTTAACTGATGGAATTTGATATTAAGAAGCTGTTGATTTTTTTTTTTTTCCTTTTTTTGTCTTTTTTCGTGCCCGGCAACGGATCGCAACCCTCAGTGTCGCGCCCGCACCAGACCGGGACCGGCCATGGGATCGCAACCCTCGGTGCTGCCCCCGCCCCTCGCTCAGCCAGTGAGCGGCCGGTCTGTATGTGGGATCCGAACCCTCGGTGGGAGTGCCACCGCGCTTCCCAAGCGGCGCACTCTAGCAGTGCGCCACCGGGCCGGCCCCAAGCTGTTGATTTTTAAGGTGTAATAATGGTGCGGTGATATTAAAAAGCGTACTTTCTCAAAGATGCATACTGACATTTTTACAGATGAAATGGTGCGATGTTTAGCATCTGCTTCAAAATAATATAGCAGAGAGTGGAAGTGGGTGAGGGTGTAGATGAAACAAGGTTGGCCATGAATTGTTGATTGATGAAGTTGGATGATGGGTATGCTGGGATTTATCAAACTATCCTACTTTTGCATATGTTTGAAAATTTCCCATATTAAAAGATTAAAAAATATATCCAGAATGTGACCTGTTTGTCACTATTTCCATTACCCCTACCTTCGTCCAAGCCACTGTCATCTCCCTTGTGCACTGCCATAGCCTCCCATCCAATCTCTCTCCACCTTGCCCTGCCCTGTAGTCCAGTCACTAAACTGCAGTAAGCGTAACCCTCTTAGTCACAGCAGGTCCTCTCACTCTCTGGGAAAGCCCCGCAAAGGCTTCCCATCTTGCTTGGACCTTGTGGTACCTCTCCCTGACATCATCTCTTACCACTCAGCTGCCTATCTGCTCCCTCACTGCCCTTGTGCTATCAGGACAAGTGTGCTGATGATGTGTCCTCTGTGTGCCTCTCCAGGCTCGCCATGCCAAACCCCAGGCTCTTGGGACAGTCTACATTCAGCCATGGCTCCTTTGTTCTAGTCACTTCTACCTGGACCTGGCCCCGCTGGTAAAGCCCGGGCTCCATCAGCCCCAGCTCAGTACTGCTCTCTGCCTTGGTTCTGGGCCTGGAGCTCAGGGCTTTGTTTTGTGATCATCCACTGCCCCATCAATCTCCTTCACTAGACTTAAGTTCCTTGAAGGCATGAGCTACCTCTCACATCTTCATAGCCCTACCCTTGATAAAGTGCCCAATGCTTAGAATTAAGCATATTTTGAAAAAATGAATTAAAATTCTACCTAAGTTAGCATGGTTACATCTTTAAAATACCTGTAAACCAAAGTTTCTTGTAACAGGGATAAAATACTTATCTCTATAATTACATAGAAATCACAAATTTAAAAAATGCTAGAAAAAAGTGTTTTTGATTTCCCAGAAAAACATTCTAAATATACAGAATTGATGTGTTACATTTCACTAATGAAATAATAAAAATATAACCACATTTCTGTTATAACCAGTTCTCCCATTAGTTGTCTACATTCAGGGTGCGAGTTAAAAAACCTGCGCACCAGCTCGAGTCGCTCACCGACCATCTTGCTTGAAGAATCAAAGTCAGGGGATGCAAGCTCAGGAGGGAGGAACTGAAGGAGGATTCTCTCTCCAGAAAGGAAATTAATAGATGGCCAGGATTTGGGGAGAGAGAAGGCAAAGAGTTCTCAGATATGGAGGAAGAACTGTTGCCTCTGCAAAAAGAAACTGATGGAAACAGACGGACTGAAACCAACCAATAGGTGATGAGAAAAAGAGAGCAAGAGGAATGAAAAGACCCAAAGTAATTAAAAAGATATGTACAAACAGGATTGCCTTGCATTCGTTTTTATGCTTTTAATTCAGTTACTTTCTCAATTGTTACAAATTCTTTCAATATTAAATCTGTTGTTTTGCTAAATGAAGTTAGTTTTAGCAGATAACAGTTATCAAATTTTTGGTGAACATAATTTGTATTGCCCTTCAAATACAAAATTGATATTACTTGCCAGTTACTGGTAGGTCTGGAAATTTGAGTTATTTTCCCTGTGTTGGCGATGGACTGTTCCGCCTGAGCCACTGGCACCCCTTTCAAGGTTCACATTGTGACTTGATTGCATGCATTTGCAAGATGATTAGCTAAGGTTAAGAGTACAGTCTGAGACAATGGAACAGATTTTTTTTCTTTATGTGAAAAATTACTAGCTTATAGTAGCATTAAATTATAATTTCACTCCATATCCTAAAAAATAGTGTACAAACTCTTAAAATCTGATTTTATCGGGCAATATCCTGAGATGTAAGAGAAGCCCGAGTCAGGTGAAGCTGGGCCTAACACAGCCTCCTGTAAGCCCACTCCACAGCAGTCATAACAACTACCACCCTAAAGCTGCATTACTTTGTCCATGTCTCTTGAGTCCGTGCAGTTATTAAGTGTTTTCCTCTAAGGTGTGTAGAAGGACAAAAACACTTGACTTTGGAGTCAGACAAACCTGGGACGGAATCCTGGCTCTGTCTAGCTGTAAGATCTTCTCGAAGTCACTGTAACTTGTAGATAATGAGGTCTACTTTCTGGAGGTGGGGATAGGAGAGGTTAATGAAATAGCCCACGTAAAGAAGGCTGCCAAATGTCTGGTACTCAATAAATGTAATTTGTTTCCTGTGGATGCGTAGAGGAGAATATTTCCAAGAGAGTTAGCATTAAACAATCAGGTCTATCTAAAACACTCAATTATCAGAAGACTTCAATCTCTCTTACTCTGGTTTTTTTCTTTTTTGTAATGTTATAGTCCAACTGTGTCCTAAGTATGTAAGTAGGTACCATGGAATGTAAACAAGGAAACAGAAACATATTGAATGAATAATATATGAAACAAAGCTGTGACTCACATAGATGAAATAGCTGCACAAAATAGTTAACAGTAAAACATTTAAAAAGAGACTTAACGTAGGAATAAGCTATTTTAATCAAGCAAAAACAAATTTATATTCATTATTTCTAAAAATAAAATTAGACTTTTCCAACCCTTAACATCTGCATTTAATAATATCTTCTAACCAAAATACAGATGCTAAAACAGCAAATTACAATATATCTTGTACAGCATACAGATGTTCACTGTTTACACTTTAATTGTAGTTGGTCGTTATGTACTCAATGCATACTTAAACATCACTCATAATAAAATTTTCACAATTAACAAAAAATGTGACAAGGCTGTCTTAAAACGGCTCTGCTATAAATTGTATAGAATATACAGAATTACAAAGTCAAGTATTTTTTTTATCAAAATATACACCCCTCCCTGAAACTAACACAAGCTATCAACATTTTAAATGAATACAATTATAGAAAATATCTGCAAAATTATTTTTTCATGTATAAATATTCTGCCATATTTACTTTGGTCTAGAATCATTAGCATACAAGTCCACTTAAAAAATATCCACATGTAAGGGCCAGGAGACATCACTACATGTAATAATTTTATATTTGGAGTTATCTCAAATCAAAATGACTAGAATACACAGTAATTCTTCTTGACTCATAATCCTGAGATGAAACAAATTAGTGGATCACAGGATTGCTTATTCAATATTCTAATTATCAATCAAAAATGATTTTCATAAGCCCTTTGTGACTATGTCTTTAACAAAACCCAAATGAATAGTGCAGGTATACATATATACAATGTATAAAATAAAGTTGAATTCGCTTGCATTTTCTCATTTTCCTCTATTATATAATACTGTATGTAAATGAAAGTAGATGAACAAAAGATAAATGCAGATACAATATTGGGGTTACTTAACAGTAGAGTACTACAGTATAAAAAGTTCAACTTTAATCATGTCCTTTTCTGGGTGTTTAAACGCTTTCTCGCCCACCCAAATCCATACTAAATCTTCTTCATGGAGACATCACAACACTTGCAGAGGGAAACCAGAGTCCTTTGAGCTACTTCTTCATAATGATAATCTTCCAACCTTGGATAACCTTGTTTCCATCTATCACATCCAATGAACATGAATGACCACAGGTCCCTCTTAAACTGGGTTTTGGATTCTGCTCATACTGGTGATAAAGGGCAGGTATGTTTTCTCTCTCCCTCTTATTCTGGCAGTTTAAAAAGTAAGAATCACAAGTTCCAGCTTTCCAGGAACCTAGTCCACATGATGGAATATCCTGTAGGGCAATCAGATTTCGAGGGCAATGTTGATCGTGTGTGTCATTGTAAAAGAATATTAAAAAACTGGAGTGGGTTTTTAGCAAGGGGACTAGATGTCTGTGAATATGAAAACAAAGCATCATGTTTTGTGGATATATTTGAGTCGTATAAGTAAGGGATAAAGCCTTGTCACTCCACATTCCACTTCCCCACTCTCCCAAAACAAAACTACTGTTTGAGGCAAGGAAGGTCATCACTTCCTCTCGCCTGCTCAAGTCATTAATGGGTGGGGTGGGGGTGGGGTTCTTTTGTCCTTTTGTTTTATACTAGTGTGATTATAGGTCGCATAATCTCCAAGAAGGCTAGTGATGGTAGAGATTAGGCTTTCTGTTACTTTCAGTTGCCTGGGAATTCACCACCACGTGTGTGCCATGTGCTAAGTCTCCTGGACACTCCTTCAGTGGCATGGGAGATGTCAAGTTTTACTTTAACCCTTAAGTCTGTCTGGCATAGACGCCCACATCCATGGCCTTGTGATGGCTGGAAGACTGCAGAGAGTTTCAGAAGAATTTGACCCTTCCTCATTCTCTGAGATGAGGCCATTGCAAAGTAATGTATGGCACAGGTAACCACAGGTACATTCTGAGAAGACTTTCCCCCATAGATAAGGCATGACCTATGTTCTCTGTGACTTGCTTGAATAGACCAGTTCTCATAACAGCTTAGCCATAACTGCAAGAGAACAGCATTCCACCTAAAAGCATACACATACTCTTAAGTCATACTCAAAATGCTTTCTTCTGATTTTTACATCAGTCCTCATTATTTGCAGATCTATTGCTCATCATAATTCTCTACAGGGGATATGGACAGTTAAAAGTTATTGATTTATATATGTATTTTACAAGATTTGTGTTGCAGAAAAGTTCTAGAGAATGTATGAATGTCCTACTTTAGGTTACTCATTACACACATATTTTCAGTTATATCCTTACGTGTCTCATATGCATCCATTAATTTAAACAAATTTTAAAAGCACAGAAGCCAGACGGGAATTAAAACTGTCATAGCTCATTTACCATTTAACATATTTACGAAGATGCCATCTTCATGATATCTGACCCTATTTTCTCCAGTGACTAAAGACAGTTCAGCAGCCAGTTCCTATTAGCATTTACCAGAAAGTTTTAATTTAGGCTAAAATTAAACTCTTTTTTTCACTGGTTGAAATACCACAACTAAGAACTTCATTAACTTTCACAAGATACTTGGGATATTGGAGGATCCAGCTATTTTGTTTTTGTGCACTTTGCATAAAGTTAATGCTAAAACCCAAAGTAGATATTAGGATTCTTTTTGTGGAATTTTCACAAATGAGATTTTTTTTTTTTTTTTAATTTTTACATTTTACTCCTTCATGACTGTTATGTGAACAAAACAAACAAACCTAAAAAAAAAAAAAAAAAAAAAAAAAACCCCCCCCCAA
>NW_007726222.1:661327-701721 GCF_000696425.1 Galeopterus variegatus | reverse complement strand
AAAAAAAAAAAAACCAAAAAAAAAAAAAAAAAAAAAAAAAAAAACCACCACCAACTTATATTTTTGAAGATTTTTCTAACTATTGCCACTCAAAGGACATTTTCTGCAGTGGTATGTACATTATCATTTTGGTCATTGACTTCCGAATCAACGAAATGTTGATTCTCCAAGGAATCTGAGTTTTCATGGCACATGTTACCACCTATCTTCTCCTGCTGACCTGGGATTTTGAATAAGTGTTTCTTTTGGTGCATTCCAAGGGCAGCAGCTGTTTTGCAAATTTTGGGGCACTGGAAGCAGGCAAAGCCTTTTCCGTTATGCTGCAGGATATGCCTCTGCTCGTGATTCCTTTTTGTGGAGAGATACAAAAAACTCTGAAAGCAGAACTGACAGTGGTAACGCTTTTCGCCAGTATGGATTCTCTCGTGGATTTTGAGGGTCTCGTTCAATGTGAACGCCTTGTTGCAGTACTGACAGATGAACTCCTTCACACCCAGGTGGATGCGTTCGTGTTTCTGTAAGTTTCCTTGCACTGAAAAGCACCGTCCGCAGGTCTTGCACTGGTACGGCTTCTCTCCGGTATGACACCTCATGTGCATTTTGAGTGTGGAAGGGCTCTGGAACTGCTTGGCGCACAGCTCGCAAACATAAGGCTTGGAAGTGACATGCCGGTGGGGCCTCCCCTGGCTCCCGGCCCCCAGAGCTTTGTCCACATCGCAGAGCTCACACTGCAGCTTGGGCATCTCCTTGTTTTCTTCTTCCTCCAGGGCCTTATCCTGAGGAGCTTTCCCCACGGCACAGTCCAGCTCTGCTGGGTATTTACACTTACTGCTTGGACTCCTGTTTCCGTGTTCTTTCCTCCAGTTGACTTTCCTCATTTTTCTCAACTGTCTGGATTTCTTTTTGGGTTTGTAGTTGTAGTAAGGGCGCCATGGCTTGTCAGTGGAATCCTGGTCACTCGCGTCATCAAATACCTCACTCATCTCCACACACTCGGACTGGCACAGCCCAAGTGGACTGTCACCCTTGGGTTCTGGGTCATTTTCTGGTGGCACTGTCTCCTCCTGCGTTTGAAACTTGGGTCTTCTCCCTCTTTTATAAAACAATTTAGATCCTAGGATGTGCCTTTTCACAATGGCTTCATTCCCAATTTTCACTGTTATTTGGCAAAGGGGTGCCACATTGCTATTTGTGGAGGTTCCAGGCAGAGCAGGTTTTGCAATGTAGGTTTCAATTTTACTGTTTTCTTCAACGATATTTGTGGTTTTGCTCACTGACCCTTCAGGATCAGCAACATATTTGGACTCCTCCGGTATTTCTCCCTTGCTAGGCGGTATAGTTTTCTTTTTCTCCTTGATGCTTTTGGGTCTGCTTACCAATCTACTCACTTTATCTGGCTCGGGTTTGCCGTCATCTTTCAGGGACTGACTGACAGCTGGGTCTGAGGGGGATCTGTGGTTGCTGCTGGTCGTGGCAGCAACAGCATTGCTGTGCATTATCACTGACGAAAACTGGCTGCTGTGCACAATGACCGAGGGCACGGAGCCGCTGTAGCTGATCACAGAGGCTGAGTTCTCGCTGCCATTACTCAAAGACAAAATAGGTGCATCCCCTGCCTGGAGGTCAGAAGCAACAGCATTTTCAGTGGAAGAAACTGACACTTCAGTTGAGTAAAAGTTATTGTCAGCATCAACTTTCAATGTCTCCTCTCCCCATTTGGTGCCTTCTGCATTTTGTACATTGGCTGAAGTGGGTATGTCCTGACATGCAGATGTTTCCAATGGGATGGTTGGGCTGCTGGTCAAGTTGTTTACACTATCTTGGAAATTCAGTGTAGGTAATTCAGAGCTGTGGGGATTCTGAACACAGGTACCAGTTGCAGACTCATTCATTTGACTGTTTTCTTGAGCATTTTCATAGGAAGAATTTCGGTAGCTCTTATAAGGAGCTCTCTTGCATTTCATAGGCAGTAGCCTATAAAGTTTATATGGATAGACAGTAGGCTTCAAGCCTCCATTTGCTGTCTTTTTACTGATGGAAAGTCTATGATCTATGGCATGGAAAGACTTCTGATGATTTTTGAGTATATAGTAGGTCATGAAAGTTTCAAGACAGAAAATGCATTGATACCGCCTTTCTCCCGTATGCCAAATTTCATGTCTTGTCCTGTACTCAGCCAATGCAAATACTTTATTGCAGTAATGACAAGGATATGTTCTTCTCCATGAGTGTACATTTGCATGTCTTCGGAGGCTGGATAAAGTCACATAACTACGTTTGCACACAACGCAACCATAGAGCATTTGCCCATTAACAAATTTAACCATGTGATCTGTATCTGGCAAGGTACTTCCAGTACTGGAAAATTCACCAACCTTATTTTCAGATAATAAAGGTTCTGGACTTGTGAATGAACCTCCATTTTGTCCAATGGTAGGATAGTTTTCTAAAAAGCATTGGTTTCCTCCAGGAATGGGCATGTGGCTTGACCTCATACAGATCTGCTCATGCCTATCCAATCTGTTCAGGGTGGTGAACTGTTTGTTGCAATACTTGCACACTAAAGGCTCCTGGGTTGGCTTGTGAAGCTGCATGTGGGCACTGAGCAGAGTGCTGCTGTCAAAGGATTTGGAACAACAGCTACAATTGTACACAAGAGGTGGAATCTCTGCTGCTGGCGGCCCAGAAACATCAGAAGGTTGGTTTTCATCTTCCCTGGAAAAATGGACATCTCCTTCATTGCTGGGAGATTCTGAATGAGAAAGAATTGCAGCTGGCTGTGGACTTCTTTCTTGATTAACCTCTAAGTCGGTTACTGGAGGGGGCGGTATATTTTCTGTAGTTGAATCAGAATCCTGGGGTATAGAGAATGTCTTTGGCTTTCGGCATGTTTTCGGTTTCGCAAGAGTTTCACAATTTTCTTTACCTGTTTTAGCAGGTGAACTGTTATCGTGTTCGTGTGCAGGCTGACTTCTGTATGCCTCGGTTATGGAAGAAACAGCATATGAGTGCTCTGCAAGTGTGCGCACAGGCTCTGCCTCGTGGCAGACGTCAGTCCTGTCTAGGCAAAGGCTAGCTGTTCTCATGGAGTCAGAGACCTTTTTGAAACTTGCTCTCAAGTCCAGTGGAGAAAACATGTTATTACTATTTTCAGTTTCAATGATGGAAAATGCATTTGTGATCCTTGGCCCATTATTGATGGCTGGTTCTTCATGCCTTTTTTCATTTTTTTCTTCTTTAACCACCCCCTTCTCAGTAATGCAAAATACATAGGGACCTGGGGAATTTGAGAAATTGCGATCAGTAAGATCTTCCAAGAATGATATTCCCAGCTTTTTTCCTGCAGCTGCAAGATCAGTGACTGTTTCCTGTCTTTTGACAACAACTGTGGAGCTGTAGATATAATTAAGTATTTCTGTAAACACTTCAGCTTTGAGATCATCCAGCTCCAGGACATGGCTGGAGATACAGATTGTATGGCTCCAAAAGATATTCTTGAAATACAGGCTTGAAGCAGCCAGGACATTGCTATGGGCTTTAAATTTGGTGTCTTCCACAATGATAGTGACATCACATAAAATGCCCCGAATACGCTGCTCATTTAAGATGGAGAGCACTGTGTCACTGTGAAAGTCGTCCTTGAGGTCCCTGGAAAGGGACATGACTGTCATCTGAAACAAGAGGAGAGAAATGGTCAGAGACCTTTCTGTAAGTGGCTTCTTCATTTCTAGATTATTTTTAACTTCTGCGAAAAACTTTTTTTTTCGGTAGAAAAATTCAGATTTTTATCTTATTCTGGTGTTTCTCCCAAGACTTCATATATATAAAGAGTTTTCCCTGGGTAAGTGGTAGCTACATGTAAAGGTACTGCCTGCTCAGAGAAGCAGCAAGAACTGAAGGAGCCATTCCTAATTTGTGACTCTGAAGGGCCTCTCAGTGGACAGTCACAGTCTGTGTGACCGAGTCCAGGCACCAGGGGCACCCTGCCTCTCTGTGCTGTTGGCCCTTGTGGGACCCATCCATTCCTTTTCTTCTTTCCCCTTTGCTATAGCCCAAGTAGACTAGGGTTTTCAAACAGAATTCTGTGAGGTTCTGAAGACAAACAAAAAAGGGATGAAACACAAAACCAGGAAAGTATGTTTCCAAGTCTACCATAATGAGTCTAGTCACAAGTTTCTAAATGAGCACAATTTAAAGGCACTGCGGCTCTTGTTCTGGTCTGAGGATCCCATCTCTGTTCTTCCGTACAAATGTTTCTCTCCCTCTCACTCTCTCTCTCTATATATCTATCTATCTTGTTATTCTCTATATAAGTCCTACATGGGGAGTCTGGGATGGCCAGAGCCTACTAACTGATATTCTAGGCAAGGGATAGTCCAAAGCAGAGGCCTTCACACTTACCCACAGTAAGAAACACATGGTGCATAGTGACCTAAGACCAAATGAAATTAATACTTACCCTTACTATATGTATGATGCATTGTTCTGTTCTAGTATCTTTTATTTTAAAAAAATGCTAACAGCAACTCACTAATTTCACTATTCACTAATAGATCACACCAGCAGTTAAAAATAAAACAATAAAACCTCTGGTGCAGGGGACATACTAACCATCTATTCATCTGTGCTATCCTGTAGCAAGCGAATCTTCTGAAAGCCACACAGCTTGATGCTTTAACTCCTGGTGGCAATGTCTTCCTAGCACTAGAGTACAACGTTTAGCTCACAGCATTTATTCAATTGGAAAGACCAGATGGCCACACAAAGCCTCTTTTTTACCTTTCTCTGATGCTGCTGTTGTAAGCTGTGCCCATTATCTTCTTTAGCGTTCTTTATACAAAGATCCATTTGATACATTCTTTTACTGCATTCAGCCATAGGAAAAAAGTACCTTTCTACTAACAAATTCTTCAGTTCAGACAAAAAGAAGACTATATTCACTATGTTTCTTTTTTAATTGTCTAGACAAGGAAGCTCAGAAGTAACTTTTATCATTGATTACTGTAGCCATTCTTAGCCTGGGTCTCTGGTGTGACTATTGTCTCACTTTCTTTGTTTAACATTGGTTCTTCTATTCTTGTTTACCCTGTCTTTTCATTGTAATCTTCCACGAATCTTTTCTAGAATTGTGGGGGATTATTTCTATAAATAAAAATGGAATTAAATGAAATGGAATCTTTTTTCTTTTTTTCATGACCGGTAACGGGATCGCAACCCTCGGTGTCGCACCCATACCGCGACCGGCAACGGGATCGCAACCCTCGGCATTGCGCCCGCACCACGCTCAACCAGTGAGCGGACCGGTCTCCATATGGGATCCGAACCCTCGGCAGGAGCGCCGTCGCGCTCCCAAGCGCCGCACTCTACCGAGTGCACCACCGGGCTGGCCCATGAAATGGAATCTTTATAGCTTCCTCTGCACCACTGAAGGGAGAAAGGGTCACACCTCAACAGATCTCAGGAGTCTGTCCATCCCTGGGTTACAGATCCATCACATACCTTGCTGATGTTTCTTTCTCCTTCTTTGAGGTCTCTCTGCTCTGGGCTCCTGGAAGATCTACTTTGTCCCCTGACTCATATATTCTTATCCTGCTTAGCTTCTCTGAAGTCCATACATTATTTTAATTCTTTATCTAGCCTGACTTGATAGTCACAGAGCTGACAAAACACATGCTATGTGACTGAACAAGGTGGCTTCTATTTTGGCTTAGGTCTATGGTGATGTCATTATTTTGTCCTTCCAATTAAAAACTATTGCTTCTTCCAAAACACTCCACTCCACAGCACTTTGAACTTCCGCCTAGGCTCTACTTACGTTTGGGCAATACAGTATTTCCTATCAGGCTATTAAATATGCTAGGATGTCCTGGATCAGGTTTATAATATAGAAATCCCCACCTACTTCTGTGGGAGTCTCTGATTCTTCCCTCAGGATATTCAATTAGGATAGTTAGCAAAAGGCCAATTATCTTATCTCAATCATACTTACAGTTAGAATAACATATATAATAAGAAGTATCAATATATGTCATTAAAACATCCTTATAACTTTGGAAAATCCAACTATGACATCCTTCAGGGGAGTATCTACCTTTGTGTGGTAGATACCTTTTTTACCTTTTAAAATCATAGTTACTGAGTAGCACCTCGATTTGCCTTGTTGACTGAAAACTTCATTCTCGTGTCACTTTTATCCAGCAAATATGTTAAAACCTAACATGGTTAGTTAGACACAGAGTGTGGGTGCAGGAGAGATGGAAGGGAGTGAGGCAAGTCTCTGCCTTCAAGGAGCTCAGGGTCTAGGGAAAGAAAGAGAAGTGTTGACTCATGACTGGAACCCACGATGGTAGGCATCATGTGACAATTTATTATTTACAGGGGCCCTGCATTGCTTGGCATCGATGAATAAAAAAGTAACAGGGGTATGGGAAGGATGCTCTAAGCAGAAGGAACATTATGGGCAAAACAAACAGAAAATGGTAAATAAATGGGTACACTATACTCAGGGACTGATGAGTCGGTCTGTGTGGTGGCAGGAGAGGGTGTGTGCACTGCCCAGTCTCCAGTGTCCACAGCAGTGTCAGGCACATGGCAGCCTCAGCATGCACCTGCTGAATAAGATGGCCTAGGAAAGGAAGGGTCAAGCCAGATCATAAAGGGCTCTAAAGAAGTCTCCCCAGGAAATTTTACATGGCACGTAACAGGGAACCTGACAGTCATATCGTATAAGAGTTAAAAAAAAAAAAAAAAAAAAAAAACCATGCAGGCTGCACTGTTGAAAGTTCTGAGGGAGGCAAGCTGGAGGCAGGAGGCCAACTAACAGGCTGCCATAGGGGTCCAGGTGAGAAGGAGCCCCCCCACACACACACACAGAACCAGAGTCTGGGGAGGAGTAGATGGGCCCGCCCCCAGCTAAGAAAGCGGGCCAGGGGTGGTATGGGGGTGATATCTGAACTCAAAATTGATTTTTGGGGCGGGCCGGTGGCGCACTGCTACAGTGCGCCGCTTGTGAGTGTGGCGGCGCTCCCGCCGAGGGTTCGGATCCCACATACAGACCGGCCGCTTACTGGCTGAGCGAGGTGCGGGTGCAACACCGAGGGTTGCGATCCCGTTGCCGGTCTCGGTCCAGTACGGACGCGACACTGAGGGTTGCGATCCGTTGCCGGTCACGAAAAAAGACAAAAAAAGGAAAAAAAAAATTGATTTTAATTCCCTCTACAAATATTTATTGAACAAGTGCTGGGCAGAAGGCAGCAACTAAGTGCTACAGGAAGGCAAGAGTCCTCTGAACAGACGCTTACGGCACACCTATGACAAGCTCTGGGACAGGGGTTCCCAAACCTGGCTGTGCATCAAAATCACCAGTGGAGCTTTCAAATAGGACAGATTTACAGATTCCCCCTGCCCTGCAGAGATTCTGGTTTAGAACAGGTGGGGTGAGACCCTGAATCCATATCTATTATTATACCTTTTCATTTTGTGAATAAGTAATACATTCATATGACACCAAATTAAAAAGGCACCAGGAGTTAACACTGAAAAGTCTCCTTCCCTCCTTGTCTCAGAGGCTCATCTTGCCTCAGGCAATTTTTAATCAGCTAGCCTGAACCAAGCCTGAGGCTTGATACTAAAATCCTGTGAAACAAAAACTCCTGAGAAACAGAAGTTCTGCCCTCAAAGGCTTATGGGGGATCAGGGGAAATGAAGTGTTCATGAAAGACTGTAAAACGAAGATACCAGTGGACACACAGGATCAGGCATGCAGGGAAAAAGTTACAGGTGTTCAGAGGAGGGAGGCAGAAGGACAGGCTCAGACACTCTGAAGGAGGAAGTGACATTTACTGATCCCGATGGGGAAATTTAGCTCCATAGATATGGACAAAGGGAGAAAAGAAAATTGCAGGTAGAAAGAGGCAGAGCCAGAGTGTCATGTCTTCAAGTTTATAATCTAGGAGTCAATGCAACAGCTTAAAACAAAGAACCCAAATCCGCAAAAGAAAATTGGAAAAACAGTGAAACTTGTTGAAAATGCAATTTAAAGTCTTTAAGACTCTAGTACCCCCCTTTTCAATCTTAACAGTGTCTTCTACCTAAACCACCAAGTTTTGTCATAAATGCCTGCAGAGCATAGTTATCCAGCTCCTTGGACGATCTCAGAAGGTTTTACAGCTAAGAGTCATATTCTAAATGTACAAAGTGCAACAAAGAAATGAGTTCCAAGTCTGCAGACCAGAGAGGACCCCACCGTAGGCCGTGGGGCAAATCTGGTCCCCACAGGTTTTTTTGACCCACAAGGTTTCTTTTTTTTTTTAAAAGATGATCGGTAAGGGGATCTTAACCCTTGACTTGGTGTTGTCAGCACCACACTCTCCCAAGTGAGCCACGGGCCAGCCCTGACCCACATGGTTTTTGAAACCAGGTTTTTGAAAAACTGAGGTAATGATAAAAAAAAACTCTGAGATTTAACATAAAAACCAATATGGCTTTTCTTGAAAAAATAGGAAGACTGGGCAACACTGGGGTTGTCGCCTGCCTGGCAAGAAGGATTGGTGCCAAATAGCTGTGCCCCCTTCCACGTACACACTGCCTTCCCAAGCATTTATTACCAAGCAGCCTCTTTTAGCAATATGGTCTACCTGGCCCCTCTAGCCTTTAGGGTCAGTTTGTGCAACTGAGAAGAACAGTAAGTAATATAACATTGGACCCACAGTTCTTACCAGACACACTTTACAGATTTCCCAAAATGAAACTTAAGACTTATAAAAGAGCTCCTGGGGGACGGAGGACAGTCATTCTCAGCAGAAACAGTATTCTTTGACTTAAAAAAGTAACTTTAAAGTGACCTCCACCACTACATTTTTTCATAGAGAGTTACTTAAAACAGAAGTAGCTCTTCTGTTTTATGTGCCCCTGCCATTGGAAAGCCCACAACAGATTTCAGAAAGAGAAATATGTTAGAAGATGAGATGTAATTAACATGTAACTTTCTAAAATATTCTCTAAAAAGCAAGTTTTGTGCAATAAATTCACTACTCTTAGTAGTACGAAAACACTTCAAAAAGTTCATGGAAAAATAGAATTAAAACGTAATACGAATCTTCCCATGAACTCTTTGAAGACATCTTTGTGTTACTGATGTGGACTAGATAAACATGAAAAAAGGTAAAGAAATGTTCTAGATATAAACATTTTGGTGAGGCAATATTTAAAAAAAAAACTAATTTGTAATTAGATAAATTTGGTCATCTGACTTATGTTACTATTTTCCTGAGTTTGGACTTTAGCTGCAATAGCTTTTAAAATATACCTTTTAAATACACTTAGGTATATAGTCACATGTATGTACAAATACATGTATGAATATACAAATATATGTGAACATAGGCTATACTTAAATATATTTTATAAGCACAGATATATAAATAGGGTGAACATATAATTTGGCATCCAAAACAGTACACTTGAGAGAGAAAAGAGGTACAACTAATAACTACGCCAGGGAAACAGGTATATGTCAGGACTGTACCCCAGGAACTCAGGATGAATGGTCATCCTGTGTGTGTGTGTGTGTGTGTGTATATATATATAAATATATAAATATATAAACAAAATATAAACCTATATATAAATTAAATATAAAATTCTATAGTAGAATTATAGTGTGTGTATTCACATAAAGTATGCTTTATAAGAATGTAAAGTGCTTTTAAGAATTATATAAATATGAGGGTACTTCAAAAAGTTTGTGAAAAAATACAATTAAAAGATAATACAAAATTTTCCATGAACTTTTTAAAGTATGCTCATAGATGACAAACATACTTTACAATTATACTTCATATAAATGCCACTGGGAAATTGCAGTTAAGTAGCATATTTGGAATCTTCTGTTGCTTTTGTCACTAGCTGCACTCCAGCCTTATGTAATAAATATACACATATATATAACACAAACAGAGGCACTTCAGATACTGTTGATGATTAAAATGACTTTCCTTCACCTGCCTTTTAGAATTATCTAGCTTTAAAAAAAGAAAATAGATCTATGTGCACAGTAAAAGATCCAAACAGTACAGACATACATTCAGGTAAAAAGCAGAAGTCCCCTACACACACGTCCACAACACACACAGCACGTGCTGTCCTTTGCTGTGGGTTTCTTTTCTCATAACTTTGGAAGACGTCTACATTCCATCTGTATAAAGCTGCAAGAGAACAACTGATTTCCAGTTGTGGTTATCCTTCTCTCCTAGCCCTAGCTCCCCTGCCTGGCAATCCTCATGCACACGCATCTCAAGTGACACTTCACCTGGCGGTCTCCCTGCTCTGGAATTTCTAGTTTTTGGTTCAAACCATCATTATAGCATACGGTATTATGCATTTGTCAACATTTATGTCTTTCCCTATGAGCTCCCTGAATGCAGGGACAATCTTGCACATTGTTGTACTTTCCGCACCTGTAGGCACAAAACACTGTTGACAGTGAGCAGAGAGGAACTGGCTTCTCAGGCCCTGAACAGCAAATGGCTTAAATTACATATTGTTCTTACTACTGTATGGCTCTGATTTAGACCTAGACGAACCCAAATTCTATTCCATAGAGAACAAAATTACTAGGAAAATAAAAATTAATTCCTGTCAGTTTTTTTTCTAGTTTCCCTCTAGCCTGCAGTTCTCAAAGTGTGTTGCATGGACCTCTGGGTCTCTCAAGACCCTTTCAGCAGGTTCATAAGGTCAAAACTATTTTCATAATAATACTAAGATGTTATTTGCCTTTTTCACTATATTGATGTATACAGTAATGGTGCAAAGCAATGATGGGTGAACTGCTAGCCACTTGGCAGGCATCAAGCCAGTAACACCCATCTGAATAAGTAAAAGTGATTAATTTTGTTAACTCTTGACCCTTGAGTACGCATTGTTTTAGCACCTTGCCATTGGAAAGCCCACAACAGATTTCCGAAAGAGAAATATGTTAGATGAGATGTGATAAAGTGTGATGAAGTGTGATAAAATGGGAGGTACACATAAAATACTTCTGGTGCACTTGAACGAATGAATGACAGACAAACTATGGTTATTCAGACACATATTTGGGCATTTTCTTGAAAATGAACTAAGGAAGCCTGTCATTCCAAGGATGTAGTTATTTTGTTGCCAGTAAAAAAAATTTGGCTTCTAAGTGAAAATTAAAATTTTGGAAAACTTGTATCCACCACCATGAGTGAAACACTTCTCAATATATAATGACTTTTCTGATGAGGTGGATAATGATATCAATTAATGTGATTTTTTGATATTGTATAACACATTTAGAAGATCTGTATAACTCAGTGAACCAATATTTTCCAATAACTAATGCATATTGTTATAAAAAATCATGCATGGGCTAAAAAGTACAAGACTAGACGATTTATTTATTTATTTTCACTTGTAAAGATGCTTTACTTTCATATATATCTTAATTGTATTTTTTAATTGAAACATATTGATTATACGTATTTGTGAGGTACAGAGTTATATATCAATACATGTATACAATATGTGATGATCAAATCAGGGTAATTAGCATATTCATCACTACAAAATTTAATCATTTCTTTGTGATGAGGACATTCAATCTCCTTTCTTCTAGCCATTTGATGACATGCAGAAAATTATTGTTAATTATAGATGTCTAGCTGGACTGTACACCAATAGAAGACTAGTGGATTTCAATATAACAAAGTATGGAAAGTTCATTGACATGGTTTCAGATTCCATGTTGCAACTGTTAAGAAACTACCACTTGCCAAGTTTTGGTGTAGTATCAAAGAATATCCACAATTAACTGAAAAGGCTATTAAAAAACTCCCTTTTCCAACTACCTATTTGTGTGAGGCTGGATTTTCTCTACATGCCTCAACTAAAGCAAACATATTGCAACTGAATGCAGGAGCAGATATGAAAATCCAGCTGTCTTTTTATTAAGCCAGACTTAAAGATATTTGCGAAGATGTAAAACAATACAATTCTTCTATTTTTGTTTTAGAAAATAGCTATTTTGCATAAAATATTATTTTATCATACAATTGGGTTTATCATAGTTATTTTCATTAGTTAATAAATAATTTTTTAACTCTCATCTTAGATTTTGAATATGATAAATATTGATAGATAGGACTCAAGATAAACGAAAGATCTTTGGGTCCTCAATGATGTAGTGCAGAAAGGACCAAAAAGTTTGAGAACTGCTACGCTAACCAATAAGAAAAGATTCAAAATAATTTTTACATAAATTATTTAAAAATTACTCAATAAAATAAATCATAAATAAGCCTAACATGACTGAAGAGAAAGTGAATGTAAGTGTGGTAACATGCAAATAAAACCCAGGAGACAGATGGAGACCGAGGGACAGAGAAACAGACATCCCACAGCCACAGGACACATGCTCTCCACACCTGTCCTTAATTTTCCAAGGCTGAGGCCATTACTAGCTATCATTGAGTTTGCACACGGCTGAATACCCAGGTGGACCAATAGCCCCTTCCATACTATACTCAGATGAAAAGTGTTTTTTGATTCTGTCTGCACAATCTATCACGTCTCACATTCTTGCCATCTAAGTCTCAAAGATTAGCTTGGTCATAGTAACTATTCGCCCACATGATCCTATCCATTTATCAATTAAAAATTAGGCTCCTCTGCATTATGCTCTGGATACTGATTTTAGGTATTGGTTCACTTAGTCTGGGATTGAATTTGAAAACAAGTGAAACAATTCTTGACAATGGTCTGACCAACTACTTCTGAGTATTTGCAGCTTAATTAAATCTTCTCTCCCCCAAGTAGTTAAGGCAACTTTACTAAAATATACAGAAGTTAAAAACAAAACAAAACAAAACAAAACCTTAAAATGATAGTTTCCATGTAAACTCACAATGCAAAAAAAAAAAAAAATTCAAAAATCTACTTAAATTGTTAATCAATGTATCTGTGATGTCGACCTTTACAAGGCTTGTTAATAAAATCTGGTGTATTTTTATTAGTAAATCTTTACAATATTACAGAGAGGAGAGTGAGGTAACCCTTTCTAGAAGACATTCTTAGGACTAGAAGTTACTTACTCAAGGCCACTCTCCAGGGCCAGACTGAACCCCATTTTTCTAAATCTGATCAGAGACCAAGAGCCCTCCTGCTAGCACCTCGGCCACACGATTCCTAAGGTACATAATAATAAAACTGAATTGACAGAGCAACTTTATGACAGAGCAACTTTTTCCTCTCTCCTACAAGTCGTCTTCTATAAAAAGAAACTAAGAAATAAAACCTAACTAAAAAAAGAACATACTGTATCAGGATACTGACCTGGAATCCTGCAAAAGTCAAACTCGTAATCCATGTTGGGCCAAGGTGGGGCCCATATCCAAGTGGAACCTACTGCGCGGGTCTGCTAGTCCCTGCGCAAAGTTTTCTGACAAAGGACATTGCGGTCAGTGAGCCAGCTGCACCATCCCACACACATCTTTGCAGTACATTTTCTCAGTCATGTTGGGCAACTACGTCAGACCTCCTCACGTGACGGGGTGTTAGAAACACACGCATCGGATCTCAAAAACAGATTACAAAACAGAAGCCCTTTATGAAGTTAAGCTGAGTCTAGGAAAAGGAAAATCCTCTTGATTTTGCCTTCTAAATGCAGCCCAAAAAGGGCACAAAAGAGCTACATTTATCAGACTTCATTGCATTTAAACTATAAGATTCAGGAAGGCATAGTATGACAAGGGAAGTTTGTTTTTTTAACTGAAATTCAGGCCATTCTAAAGGCCAACATCGGGAAGCTGCTAAAGTGCACTCGACAGAGAGGGAGGCAACTTACTTATTATCTTGCAAAGGTAAACACCCGGCCTCCAGACTTGTAGTTGCGTGCACACACGCTGCGAGAACGAGTATTGTCAGATTCGTGGGTGACGCAACGGGCCCAGTTAAATATTTCAGGTTGCTTGTTTGGAAAGATGAAAGGGAGAAAAGGTCCTTGGTTTCTTTTTGAAATGTAGCAATGTTTCAGGGTAGCCCATGTACTTGGGTTCACCTGAGGATCAAGCCTGCCTGGACACCTGCTTGGTTAAGAAACCTGGCAAACCAGCTTAGAGAATCTGTCTCTGAAGCCCGCCAGTGCTGTGCCTCTGTTTCTTGTTTCAGCCCAACTCCACGGACACTCAGAGTCCCTAAGAGGCAGTTTTAATCCGTATGCTGTGGAGACCGAGGACAGGGTTCCTGTCCCCGAAACTTCTCATTTGAGGGGTGAGATTACTAAGAGTAAGTTTCAAAAGCCAAATATCACTTTCTTATCAACCTAAAGGGCTGGCTGATTTAATGGAGGGTGGCCCTCTTCCTCTCAGTTGACTGCTACCTCTGGCAGAGGATGGACTCTGGCTAGTTGCAAGGATGCGTTAGCCTAGGATGGGTGAGAACCAGCTGCTGCTTCGGTGTTAATGTAAATCCACCTCCCACCACTGTCTACCCCCAACCCCTCTGCACTCTGGCTTTCTGGGGACTCCCCGTAAGACAGGGAATCACAGTTTACGTCGGTTCTTCCTGGATGAACCAGGAACCAAGCAGAGAGGAGAGAACGAGAACATACACATGAAAATCACCAAAAGCAGAACATAGCACATAGTAGGTGTTCAATGGATGTCAGCTAGAACTAGCGTGAGACTTGACTATGTCCTGCCCAATTGGTGGCTATGGAGAGAATCACTCATGCAGCCTACCCTTCCCATAAGAATGAAGGACGATCTTTAAAAACACAAATAAGATCGAGTCAAGCCCTGCTACAAGCCCTTCAGCGGCTTTCCCCTGATCTCAGCATAAAACCCAGACTCCTCACTGAAGCCTGCAAGGCCCTGAGGGGTCCACAGGTCCCGTCCCCTCTCCAGACTTGCTTGTTCCCTCCTGCAGCTCTCTGTGTTCAGCACACAGACTCCTTTACTTACCCCACTGCCATGGCTCTTGCGGCCCTGGGGCCTTTGAACTCACTGGTTCTACTACTGCACAAGGCTGGCTTGCTCTCATGTTTCAGGCCCGGCTCACATGTCACCTTGGAGGGGACACCCCCTCTCTATCCGCTCCCTTCTTACTTGCCCTCACATCACCTTATTTCCTTCATACTGCTTTCCTCAACCTGCAATTATCACGTGTATTTGCCTGCTTGTTTACTGTCCACTCTGCGCATCAGAGAGCAAGCTCCAGGAGATAAAGGCTCTTACTCACCCTGTCCACTGTTTATTGCTACACCTCCAGATATATGATGAACAGGCACTCGGCAGATATATGGTGAACAGATAAGTGGAGTGACCATGCATATAAAACACAAGCAAGGCTCATCCTGATTTAAAAAGCAACCTGCCCTCTCCCACTGCACTCCCAGTCCCTGACATCCTGCTCTGCTTGTTGGCTTTTCCATGGCACCTGTAACATCCCAAAATATTACACAATTTACCTCTTCATTATTTACTGTCCATCCGCTCACTAGAGTTTAAGCCCCACAAGAGAAGCAGTCTTTGATTTTCTTCACTGGTGTATCTTAAGCACCCAGAACAGTGCCTGACACATAGTAGGTCCTCAATATTCATTAAAAAAAAAAACACAGTACTATAAATAGGTATGCTTGTAAGTCAACATAAGGATAGTTACCATAAATATTACCAACTGCAGTTTTCATCTGTCTGAATTCTCCGATACATTTTGAATAAAATTACTTTTATCTGATACATTTCAGGTTGTGAAACTGTTCGCATATTAATTCATTTCATCTCCTCCACAATCCTGTGAGGCAGGCACATATAAGGGAAATACTACTATGTACTCACAGGAGTAAATGAATTTACAGAGTCAATGCTCATAAGGAAGCTCATGTTACTCTCATCCTCATAGTACAGATGTAGAAACTGAGCCCAAAGAGGTGACTTGCTTACGGCAGAGCCTGTAATTTCTGATGGAGGAACAGCATTCAGTCCACTGCATTCTGCTGTCTCATGTTGAATGGGCACACACAGAGCAGTAATTAAGTCAGAGCAGGTGACTTGCTCTATCCAGCATAAAAGGGCACAGCACCGAGTCCAAACTGCAGGCTTGTTATATAGGATCATCCCCAAAGAAGCTCATGACAGGAACAGAACCAGACTGGGATTCAAGAGGTAGGGTCACTGGGGACAGCCAGCCTGAGCCACATGCTAAGAAATCACTGAGAGATGCTGAGGAATGTGCCAGAGTACCCAAGAAGGGCAGCTGAGGATTGTAGGTAAGGCAAGCAGGCCCTGACCACAGGCAGCAGTTACCAGGACAACCTGAACACTGCCGGACAGTGGTGCCTAGATCCTTCTTGGCCGGCCAGGTGTACAACAGCTGCACAGTAGGCATTTTTATTTTATTTTATTTTTTTAGTGGCTGTCTAGTAAGGGGATCCGAACCCTTGACCTTGGTGTTACAATATTGTGCTCTAACCAACTGAGCTAACTGGCCAGTCCTCACAGTAGGCATTTTTAAGATGCCGCCCGACCTTAATCAGTCATAGTGTGTGCCCCACAGCCCAGAAAACATTTGCACAGCCAGGATTTGCTGATCTGAAGTGAACTCATCAGGAAGATGAGTATTCATTTACCTGCACGTCCTCCCACCCCATGAGTGTGTAGATTTACCCTCATTATGGGCCTGGTGATGATGCAGTCCCAGGGATTATGACGGTCATGCTGGGGACCTGCGGGTCAGAATGCAGCATGATACCAGTGAGTGTGAAGCCTGGGGGAGCACTGGGAGAAGAGAATCTCCAGGGTGGAGCCAACTTCTGGTGTGAGGTTTCTCTAAGACAGAGGGAAGAGTCTCCTGGCCAACACAGAGCTGAGTCACAATGAGGCTCATCAAAACCCTAAATCCAAACCCCAGGACCCTTACCAAGGCTTAAAAGATTCTCTGTGATCTGACTGCATTTCCTGCCACTCTAACCCACACTAGCTATTTTTCTGTTCCTTGAACATGCCCAGATCCTTCCCACCTCAGGGTTTCTGCACATGCTGTTTCTGTAGCCTGGAATGCCCTGCCCTTCTAGCCCAGGCAGCAGGCCCCCCACCCACCAATCTCCATCTAATAGCTCCCTCTCCCCCGAATCGGGTTCATCTGTTATAAACTTTTAGCATGCTCTTTTCTCTTACAATACTTATGAGTGTAATTAAGTACTATTTGACAAATTTGTGCCTTTACCACAGAGTAAAAATTCTGTGAGGGCTAAAACTGTTTAGCACAGTTTCCCCAGCACTCGGCACTGTAATCACCACATAATAGGTATTAATAAACCTTTATTAAATGAGTGCAAGAACAAAAAGCACCCCAAGACCAAGCTCTGTAGAGCCTGCCATGCAGGGCACCTTTACCAAGCTTTCCGGACCCAGCATTAGGTCAAAGTGAGCTGCCCTATTTCCCACCGATGCTGATGGGGGAAAAGATATTTGCTGAGCATAAAAAAGCCAGTAAGGATGTTCTGACATGCAGAAGGGGAAACAAATAAACAAAAAAACCCACACACAAGACAAATCAACATTGCTGGCCTAAGCTGAGCTGCATAAGACAAGTCATGCTGTCCACCGCCCACAAAGACATTACTGCCCAAACAAGTTAAAACACTGAAACACGGCTTTGAAACGCTGACATGCTGCTTACTACCACTGCTCTGTCTCAGGGGAAGGAAGGAGCGATGCTTCAAGCACTGCCCATATGCTTTGTTCAAAGTCCAGGCCTTCGTCTTAAGTACTTAGACTGAAATGGTAACACACTTTCTAAAATTAAGGTTGTTTTTAAAGTTAAAATTAAGTTTTTTATACTAAAAATGTAAAGTTGGCAACATGTGGGTCAGTAAAGGCCCTGGGGTTGGGTGTTTGTAACGGGCTCAGTTTCTGCAGGATATTATCCCTTCCTGAGCTCCCGTAGTTCTCACTATCCACAACTCCCCACCTTCTCTCCCTCACCTGGCCTCCTTCCATGAGGAACTAATCTGGGGATGGTGCTGGGCCTGTGGATGCATGTGCATCCTGGTGCAGCAATATACAATTCACTCCAAAAGCACACGCAGCCCTCTTCCCCCATCAGGCAACGAATGGTAAGATGGAAAAGGCATGGTGATGTGTGCTAGTAATGGTGGTTCTCAGCAGAAGGGTGCACATTAACACGTGCCAGCCACGTGCTGTGCCTCAATACCTGAAAAACATGTCTGTGTGCCCAGTACTGTTTGATATACTACATACACATCATCCCATTTAAGCCTCACAGCAATCTTATTTTGCAAATGAGAAAACTGAGACTCAGGGAGGCTGTGAAACTTGGCCAAGATAATTTAGCTAGTGAGTGGAAGAGCTGGTGTTCAAACTCAGATAGTATGGCTCAAAAAATCATTCTCTCCATTTCAGGTTCAGGAGTACCAAGACATAAAGAACTTAGCTCTTCCACATCTTTCTTGATTGCCTTTTGTGAAATACTCATGTGCTAGAGACCAAACTATCAAAGGCTCATAGGACATCACCCCAGACTACTCACCAAGGTGTGTTGGGCAAACTGCAGCCTGGACTTGAGCAGGGCCCCCACATGAAGTGGGGCAAGTTACATTCTGTGGTAGGCTGACAGCCAGCCCATGCTCTGGTTGGCCAGGTATGTACCTCAGTGCAGGGCTATGGCCACTGCCAGAAGGGGGCCATTTCTCTAGTATGCACAAAAAAACTATATGTACCAACAGGAGGCCCTGGGGTGAACATTTATGGGAAATTCAGTTCTTTCCATAAAACTCTACTTTTAATTCATTTTCTTAAAAAAAATGTAAACTTCAAGGTAATACATGATAAATATTAATCATCTTGATTTTAATTGTTATCCACTTCAATTTCAAGATAATATTTATTAAATGTCTATCACTCAAGAGTTATTGAGTGTAACACAGGGTCACCATAAGAAGGGACATTAAAGGGAATGCTGGGAGATTAAAGCTGCCAATCCAGGAGAACTGGGAGACCTCTGGAAGCACCACATCAGACCATTCATGCAACGGGGCTCTACCTAGGATAATTCAGGATAAAGCAAACCAGGTCCAGTCTGAACAGTGGCTGAGAGCGTGAACTCTGGTGTCAGATGAACCTGGCTCTGTCATGTTCTGGCTGTAACCCTGCGCAAGTTTCTTAAATTTTTTGTACCTCAGTTTCTTCATCTGCAAAATGAAGCATCTATAGGGTTACCATGAGGACTAAATGATAACACCTACAAAGTGCCTGGCACAGTATCTGGCACATAATCAAACTTCATGAACATCAGCTATTTTTTGGTATTACTATAGTCAATTAATTATTATTAGTCACGAATGTCTGCAGTAGCAAGTATTAGGTAAGCCTTAGCCGTAAGCCCAAAATTGGGGAATGTGAAATTCCTCAATGACAAGGACAAACGTCCTATTTCACTGTGTGCCCAGACCCCACTATCCCTCCTCACAGTGCTTGACACCATGCATTAACTAATCATTCTTCCTTAATGCAGACAACAGTTACACCTGAGCGTTAGTGAAACACACATAAGGGCATTTAGTTACAAATATCACCTAAATCATTTTCTTCTCTTTCTTTAGTTACATTGTTAGCATTTCTTCTAAGCATGTGGGAAAAGGCATGAACAATTTAAATAAAAATCTTTCAAGCTGACTATTTATTAGCTGTTGTGGTTAAAAAAAAAAAAAAAAACTTGGTAGGAAGGAGGCCAAAATAATCTGTTTAAGACAAACACTTAGATCATCTATAAATTTTGACTATGTACACTTTTCCTCAGAAGGTCACTTATATTTGGCTACATATTTATGAGTAAAAACAGAGCTAGGGTACTACCTGTTTCCTGGTCATATGCCTGTTTTGGACAGTGACATGCTTTTCCTTCCTGACACAGCCCCTACCTCTCCCTTGTCACTTCTGCCATCTGTGTACAGACTCTTGGCAGACCACTTCTTTCTCTTCATGAAACAGGGACTTTTGGAGTGCAGTCTTGGGACCTCCTCTCTTCTACTTTAAACTAGGAACTTGATAACATACCTGCTTGGTTATGATTTATTTTAGACAATATTTTGGTGTTTTGGTTTTTTGATTTTAAAGTTTTAAAGTTTAAGTCTCAGTTTAATGTATTCATTTGTTTGTGTTTTGTTGACTAAGAAGAAAATATTAAAAATGTAGGTTCAGTTTGGGGTTTAGCACATTTATGTGCTTTATTCTGGATCTTGGTTCAAGCATCCATTGAAGTTCTTGATTAAATTACTGGCAACTGTCAGACGTAGTCAACAGTTCCGAGCTTTCCTTTTCCTGCTCCATGGGGCCATTCTGTCTCTTCCTGTATCTTTATCCTCAGAGGGTAGAGCAGGGCCTCTGCTTACACACTCCTGGGCTCAAATTCCAGTTCTGCTAACTTGCTAGTTGTCTGAACTTGACAAGTTAGTAAATACTGACCCTTTTTTTGAAAAAAATCTACAAAGTGGATGTAGCAGTGCAACCTTGTTCTTACGAAGATTAAATGATAATTCAGATAAAATGGAGTAGCTCATTCTATTGCTCTTTTTTACCCTGATAATTTCTATGAAAATTCCAGAAGACAAAACAATACCTCCAACTCTTTTCTCCAGCCCATCTCATTATGATACTAGCAACCAATTTAATGCCCTATGGTTGAAAGGATATTGGAAGCAGGGGTCAGTCTGTAAGTGAGGATTTCCCTGCAGCTGAAGTAGAGAGATGAGTGACCTAGAGAGTCTCAGGCTTTGAGGGCTTCCAGTAAGTCCAGGCAAGATTAGCTCCGGCAGCCTGTACGGTCAGCAGCTGCAGGTTCAGGCAGGCTGACCCCCCCTAAAAGGAAGCGAGGTAAAAAATACTTGTGGGTGGTAAATGCAAAAACAAATACTTAGCAAAATAAGGGACTATAGGTAATATGTAAGAGTTCCTATATTAAGACCTTGGGAAAATATGTTAATATTTTGGGTTCAGTGATTAGAAGAACAAACACTTTCAAAGAATAGGTAGATGCATCACAACGTAATATTATGACAAATATGGTCAATAGCTGCATCAACAGATACAAAATTAGTGACTCAATTGTTTAGGAAACCCTGCATGCCCATTAAAGATATTGCCCCCGCAGCCCTAACGTGAAGAATAACCGTAGAGGAAGAGGTTGGGGGTTTGAACAACCAGAGGGGAGCTCCTATCCCTCGAGTGGCTTCTACAGGTCCACATGTTGTCCTTTCCAGTCCAGGTAAAGGGACTGAGCAACACTGCCCTCAGACCATCATCTTAGCACTAGATTAGATTATTATCCCATTTCCTCATACAGAGAACCATCAGGGCAGCCAGCTTCACCAGATGGTTAGAAGCCTGGGCTGGGAAGCCAAAGCATTTTACGGTGGGAGTGCTCTGTTCCTTCACACCTTCATTCTCTTCCATCTCCACCTTGTGGGGAAGGGGGATGGGAGTAAAGCAAGTTATGCTGTGAGTGGCAGTCAGTATCAGCCAAAAGGAGAGGAGGCAGGACAGAGGGGTGTTCTGGACCTGAGAGGTGGGGCTGGACATCGGATGCAGGGGGAGGGCCAGCGAGGAGCGGGATCCCTCCCCAGGAGGCCTGTGAACTGACGTCTCCCAAGCAAACAGTACCCCAAGTGCCGTACCACAACTCCTGGAAACATGTGGCTCTTTGTGTTGCCGATCCTTCCCAATGCGCTCTTCCAGGTGGCATGGGCTTAATAACAGGGTTAGAGCCATAAAAACAAATTCCCCAAAGCAGTGCCTACCTCTGAGGGCAGGCGGTCTCCCTTAAAAACACATGATCCCTTGGGCAGAGCCCTTCTCTGGTGGCAGCTTTCTCAGGGTTGTGTTTCGGGGTTCCTTACGTTTGACGACCAGTCTGTTCACAGCGTCATGTCCACAAGATGGTGCTGAATCCACACAGAGGAAATGCTCTTGGGTCCCAGGTAGTTAGTAATCAAGCCTCCCCCCAACCCCCAAACTTTTCTCAAAATGGGTAGATGAGTAAGCATCGCTTCAATATAAACAGAGTTTGGGATATTTTAGGTAACAAAAAGCAAGGAGTGCATGATTCTTAGTGTAGCATGCACTCGAACCTATTCTTAATTTGCCACAAATGGATTCTAGAGATTCTTCAGATCAGTGGTGGGGACTGCTCCACCCTCTTTGGGAATCTCCTTCTTAGAGGAATTCTCACTGGGGGTGTGTGTGTGTGTGTGTGTGTGCAATCAAGGGGCCGTCAACTGTAGCCTCTGCCAGCAACAGCCCTTTGAAGGTTTATCCTGCACATCCCTTTCCTGGGCTATACATCTCATTTCTTCAGCTATTCCCTGTAAAGAGAATGTTATACAGAAGCCGAAGATCTCATGCTATGACTAAGACAGGTTTCTAGACTTCTGGCTCCACATGCCTTACTATACCATACTCTACAAATGGCAAGTGCTGGGACCCTACTTACTGTGACCTTGGAAAGCATTTGACCTCAATAAGCCTCAGTCTCCTCATCTATAAAATGGAATAATGCACATGTCATGGAGTGATGGGAGGATTAAATGAGAGTATATAAGCACTCAGCAAGGGCAGAGCAAACAGTAAGTGCTCGATAACTGAATCTATTTATAACACACAATATTTTTTTTTTTTTTGGCATAGACTTCTCCTTTCTTGTTTTCTTTCTCCCCCTTGGATTCCAAACTTTCAGGGCTGAATTTTTTAACTGTAATTCAAAATTTCATTTATTTATTCTGATAAAATTTAATTGTGTTCATTTTGTCCATCCTTTCCCTGCATGTTGAAATATTTTAGAATGTTGATTCTACCTGAAAATCTATCTACTGATCCATTAAACATGTTACCCTAATTTGTGCTCTAGAAACTTTCAGTAAGTTTAGGATGGCAATGTCCATGACAAAAAGCCATGACTGTATTCTATGCTTGCCTCCAGAGAGTAGCAGACTGTGATGGCAACCACGGATCTACCTTCTATCTCACAGATTTGCCCATTCTAGACATTTCATAGGATGGAATCATGGGGCCCTTTCTGTCTGGCTTATTTCAGTTAGCATGATGTTTTCAAGGTTCATTCGAGTTGTAACACATATTGGTACTTCATTTCTTTTTATGAACAAATAATATTCTATTGTATGGATATACCACATTTTTGTTTGTTTGTTTGTTTGTTTGTTTTCCTTTTTGTCTTTTTTCGTGTCCGGCAACGGATCGCAACCCTCAGTGTCGCGCCCGTACCGGACCGGGACCGGCAACGGGATCGCAACCCTCGGTGTTGCTCCCACACCTCGCTCAGCCAGTGAGCGGGAACCGGTCTGTATGTGGGATCCGAACTCTCGGCGGGAGCGCCACCGCACTCCCAAACGGTGCACTGTAGCAGTGCGCCACCGGGCCGGCCCCACTCAACTTATATTTTGAGATCAGTAGTGTTATAACGCCTTGGTTTCACTTTAAAGAAGGAAATGCAATGCACCTTATCAGGGCGTGACCCTGTGAGGAGCTGCTCTGGTCATGCTAATACATCAATATGTTTAGAATCGAGACACTGAGAACCACAGGGTAAATGAGCGAGACACTGAGAACCACAGGGTAAATGAGCTCGAATTCAGATTCAGAAAGCTTCAGAGTTGCTGTGAACAGAATCATTGGGTATAAGCTAAGAGTAAAAGAACAGGGTGTCAAGCTCCCTGGAGGTGATCTGTGGTATCCAGGCTGGCCTTTGATTACGGGTAACCCAATGCAAATCCCTGACCAGTTTCATTCTCTCAGCTCCATTGTTTCAATGGCATAGCAAGACTCTAATTTTCTAACCATCCTTCTCTATTCCCTCGTTCTCCCTAAGTAGCTCATTCCATTTGTGTTTCTCGGGCTCACTTCCCAGCATCCTTGTACCCCACCTTGCCAGGGAATTCAGACAGCCTGCCATTGTTTCTGTACCCATATCCACTTACCCAGCAGAACACCACCTTCCCCAGCCTGACGCCTCCAAAGGCCAACTTTCTGGACCCAAACATAGAACATTTACAAATCACTTTCGTACACACCACACCATTCCCTTCTCATGACACCCCTGCAGGCTGTGAAATATTATTTCCATTTCAAAGATGAGACACAGGCTCAGAAAAATTAAGCCAAAGTCCCAGCACTACATAGCCTTTAATTGGCAGGGTTGTGTTTTCAATACTGATCTTGTTACTTTGGGTTTCAAACTAACTTTTCACATACTTAAAAGGAAGACTATATTTGTGATTTCAAATGTTACTAAATATAAACCACCATCTCATATTTTGATTGATATGTTTAATGGTGATGCATATTTTATGCCAAATTCAGTGTCAAACATGTATTTGTCACTCAAAAAACTACACATCATTAGCTATTTTAACTAGTAAAACTAGTTTTTCCTGATCACCCTACGTATCATCAATGTGCTGCTGACGGGGTGGGCCACCCGTGCATTCAACCTCATAGTTTCTGCCACCTTGCATTACCTGATCACACAGCATTGTTTTTAATTCGTTCTGTAAAATGGAAACAATACCATAGAGGATTACTGTGACAGTTAAATGAGGCAATGAAAATAGGGACCTTAGCTAGCAAGTATCCAGTTAATAGTATTACATATTACTACTACTAATACATTTTCAATACATTCATTAAAATAGAGTTTTGTTTTCTTAACAAGTGTCTGAGGAGGTATAATGCAGCACAAGTACAATAATTCAGAGAAACAGATCTATTTCCTCCCCTTGGCCTTTTTGAATTATTTATTTCTTCCCTCATTCAGCAACCTCCTGGAGTACACAAGTCCAGTGGAGCAGACAGACATGCAGACAGCACCTACGTGCGGATCAAAGTGCTACACTGAGTGAGGGGTGTCCAGGGCTCTGGAGGAGGCAGCCTTAAACTGAGTTTGGGGAAAGAGCACCAAGGAAAGGGAGGTGGGGCTGAGTCTTGAAGGAGAGGAAGCATTTCCTTGGAATCCATGATGGAAAAGACATCCTGTTCTAAGCAGAGGTCTAAGCAAGGCACAGAGGCATGAAACAGAATGACACTCCTGGGAGGGACCAGGAGGTGGGGATGGTTGCTGTGCAGGGCATGTGCAGGAGCCTGGTGGGAGATGCAGACGGAGGTTGTCGGGGCCCTGGTCAGGAACAGTTTCCAATGTCATGTTGAGTTTGGACTTTATCCTCTAGCCTCACAGTTCTTAACCCCTAACTGCATACTATAATCACCTATGGGAACTTGAGAGAACACCAATACTCAGGTCCCAACTCAATATTCGGATTTATTTGGTCTTGGGTTGGGCCTGGGTACTGGGATTTTTAAAAGAGCTCTCCAGGTGATTCTAATGTGCAACCTGGACAATGGTGAGCCATTTAAAAGATCCTGAATAGGAATGATTTGACAACTTGCAGACAGGTCACTCTGGGAGCAGGTTAGTGAGAAGGATATCTGCAGGAAGGTCTGGAAAAAAAGGCAAGGAGACAGGTGGGGATGAAAGCGGGGAGAAGAGATATTTGAAAGCTATTTGGATGGAATAATTGACTGACTATGGATATTCCATGATCTACGATAGGGTTACATCCTGATAAACCTATTGTAAGCTGAAAATGTCCTAATCCAAAAATGCATTTAACACGTAACCTACCAAACATCATAGCTTAGCCTAGCCTACCTTAAACTCAGAACACTTTCATTAGCTTACAGTCGGGAAAAATTATCTAACACAAAGCCTATTTTATAATAAAGTGTTGACTATCTCATGTAATTTACTGAATACAGGACACTGCACAGTACTGGTTGGTTACCCTCGTGATCCCATGGCTGACTGGGAGCTGTGGCTCGCTGCTGCTGCCCAGCATCACAAGAGAGTATTGAAAAAGTACTGAAATGACCAAAATTCAAAATTCAAAGTATGGTTTCTACTGAGTGCACATCACTTTCACACCATTGTAAAGTCAAAAAATCTTAAGTCAAACCATCGAAGTCAGAGACCTCTATAACTGGAAATTAGAAGGGAGAGAGAGAAGAGTGGTTGGCATGCCAGTTCTATTGCCTTGACGTGCCACTAGCAGGTAGGGAACCCAGATCAATCAGTTGGTCTGGGAGGACAATAACCAAGTCTGCACTCCTTCTGAGGAGCCTGTGGAAAATGCAGGTGGCTCTCAATCAACAGACATCCAAAATGGACTTTGTTGCTGAAAGGAAGCCGAGCTGTAGATTGGAATGTGCAGTGCATTCATGTATAGGAAGTAGCTGCAAACATAAGCATGGATTTTGCCCAAGGAAAGCAAACCAGATGAAAAGAAAATAGGACCAAAGAAGGAATGGTAGGGGATGTGTTGAGTGTATTAGACACCTGTAGTTCCTTCCTGAAAATTTCATTTCTTGATGTCACCCCCAGACTGACCGAATCAGAATATCCAGGAGGTAAGGCCCCAAAATCTGATTTCTAACAAGGTTCCAACTACTTCTGGATCAAGACTAGGTTTGGACACTATATTTATTTACTATGGCTGCTGTAACAAATTACCACAAACTTGGTGACTTAAACAACAAAAATCTATTCTTTCACAGTTCTGGAGGCCAGAATTCCAAAATCAAGGTGTTGGCAGGGCCATGTTCTTTCTGATGGCTGTAGGGGAAGAATTTGTTCTTGCCTTGTCCAGCTTCGGGTGGCTCAAGTCTTTCTTGGCTTGTGTCTGCATAACTCCAGTCTCTGCCTTGGTCTTCATATGGCCTTTTCCTCTTTATGTGTCTCTCTTCCGTATGTCTTTTACTAGGACACTTGTCATTGGATTTAGGGCCCACCTGATAATCCAGGATGATCTCATCTCAAAATCCTTAATTATGTCTGCAAACACCCTTTTCCCAAATAAGGTCACAATCACAGGATCCAAGTCATGGACATATCTTCCTGGGGTCAGGGAGGGGCGCCACTCCACCCATTATAGACACTGAGGTAATACCTGTGTAGATGAATGGGAGGAGGGCTGGGATCCAAAACTCCAAGCTAAGTACCCTGAGAGGGGCAGGAAGAGGAAGAAGAGCAGGAGAGAGAGCCACTTCAGGGACTACTAAGACATACAGCTGTACTCCCAAGCCTTATTTTGTTCAAGGGACCCCAGGTCACTAAGTGTCCAGGGCACAAGATCACTTGAAAGTACTATACAGAATGGAAAAAAAAATCATCACAATAATAAATGAACAAAAAGCCAGACCGTGTTAAATTCAAAACGTAGGTGAGAACTTTGAAGGGCTGAAAAGGCTTTTAGTTAATTCATTTTCTAAATTAGATTAATTTGATATGAAGCCAAGATTTCTTCTGTGAAATGCTGTGGCCCTTTCTTCCTCATTACCCTAGTAGCTTCCAGTCCAGATGACAAGTCACCACGGCAGCATGTAATTGATTATTTCTGTCTTACAAAACATTTCCGTAGGAGCAGGCAACACTCTTGGTCACTCACATTAAAGAAGCTCGGCCACGCCTCCTTCTCACCACCTGCTAGGGCCCTACAAATCTGCACTGATCATCCCCACTTCTACACTGATACATCTTCCACCATTAAAGTCCTACATTATAATTATTTGTATCAGTTCCCTGACACAGAGGTTTCCTGTCCCCTAACACAGGAGTTTCCCTTCTTGGCAGCAGGGTCCAGGGTCAGAAGGTCCGTGGAGGTAGAGAGAATGGAAGGGAACAAGGTTCTATGTCAAGGTTAAAGTCACAGCCAGGGACAACAACAGTCTTCAGAATCAGATTCTTACTGTGGTCAAAACTACCCCATCACACATTTCTAGAGCAGAAATTAAAAGGCACAATCCCCAGTCCCCAGCCCTTAAGTCTATCCCAAAACACCTCTTAGCTAACAAGTCTGCAATCTCGTATAGTCCAGTCTCTGTACAAGTCAGTCTCTGTGCTTTGCCAGATGTCCAGGAGCAGTGCTCCCCAAACATTTATGTGCATGAGTCAGCTGCGGATCTTAAGTGCATTTCCTGAAACAGTGGGCCTGGGGTAGGGCTCGAGGCTCTGCCTTTCTAAGAGGCTCCCAGGTGCTGCCCACACTGCCAGTCCACAGACCACATGCTGAGCAGCAAACAGTAAGACTCCACTGCAGCAGTGTCTGATGGCTTTTCCTTGGTCAAGTCATCCTGGAACAAATACCTATAATGATTCCACCCTGGCAATCCCTTCCATCCATGCCATATGGCGCAAACCCCACAACCTCACCTGTAATGACAGAAACTTATCTATATTTACTGCCAGGTTTCAAGAAAAGCCTAACTCCTACAACAAAAATGGGTGAAGTAAATAGGGCAGATCCTAGAAAAGGGTCTTGTATGTATGGTCCATCTTCACCAGTGTCAGGGTGGAGACAGCTGCGAGGCACACCCAAAGATGTGGTTTAAACTGAGTTTAAGGCAACCAGGTTCCTTTACCTCTGGTGAAATGATAATAGTTATAACGGAGATGATGATGACACCAATGATAACAGAAGCTACCATTTACCGAGCACTATCTACATGCCAGTCCCCGTGCTAAATGATTTATAGACGTTATGACTCAGCACCAAGAGGAAAATGGGAGTGGTTAAAAGATGTTTAGAAAAAAGGGACAGTGCTGTAAATTCCAGGGTGTGCAGGAAGGTGAATAAAGTGTCAATAGAGAGACAGGACAATTCCCACATTGTCTCAATCTAGGACTAGTTAGGAAGTTGCTATTTGATATTTCAGAAAACATCCTTGGACTGAGGAGGTCAACACCATAGACAAGGTACATCAGGCTATGCCTGCTGTCCTTTGCTGTCATGCATCTCCTGATGCCACCCAGGTCAGCCTCCGTAAGCTTGATTCCATTTGGCTGCCTTAGGAGTAACATGTCTGGATAAGGAGGAGCTTCCTTTGATGAGTTCTTCCGGTTTCATCCTGGGATTGTAACACTGAGCACTGGGTAGTTTAATCAAGTCTGCTGTGCCTGATGCTTCTCCAGATGTCCTTGGACATATACGCTGTGTTCTGCTGCTGACCCTGACACATTTACTTTGCCTGTAGGAGATGGGCATAGTTTATATCCAAAGAGGCTGATTTATTTGCTGTGATATGGAGAAGGTTTAACAGCCATTACTTTTCCCTGGCTGGGCCTTGGAGAGCTTCAAGCCTAACACTCTGCAGGAGAAGACTTAGGCGGGTTGCCATTGAAAGGATCCAGTCTGGTGAACTGAGTCAGATGCACAGCTCTACAACAGGCATGCAAAGCAGCAGTCCGGAGGCTGAATTCAGCCTGCAGACCAGTTTCATTAGGCTCCCACAGCACTCAAGCTCTCAAAACACCAAAGTGCTCCATCTTAAGAACAGAGGGTGAGAAGAAGCCTCAACATGGAATATATTTGAATGACATACTACTTCTTCAGGATCTCTCCACTGTGTTCATTCCCATGGGGAATATTTCTCAATATGTGAATCCAGGAAGCAGGGTGGCAGGTATCAAATTCTTCACTTTGTTCCAAACAGTCACTTTAAAGATAGGGTCCGTTCAAGCTTCAAGAAGAAGATGATACCCAACCCGAAATCAGCATTTCGTGATACCGCAGGCATCTAGCTCTTCTTTTTTAAAAAAGGGTCCCATATTCATCACTAGAAGGTGTTGTAATGGGGGAAACAACAATAGCTGAGCAATGCATTGGCCGCTATCAGCAGCTCCTTACTGGCTCAGAGTATTCAGAGTTGACATCATGCTCCATTGCTGTGTCACACAAATGTAACAATTCCAAAAAACAGATCACAGAAATGGAGCCTGGACCACCTGGCTGTCAGGGCTTCAAAACAATGGGGTCAACACATTAAAGCATATCCTCCAAGATCACAAGTATGCTCAAGGACTGCTTGATGCAACCATGGTAGTCAACCCCAGGGAGTCAATTTCTTCTCTAGAGACATCAGGGGGTTCAAAACAGATCCTGTCAGTCTGGAGAGCAATCTGTACGTCTCAGTGCATGGGGACTTCCTGGAGGAAGGCTGCTGATGCTCTTGGCCTGATCAGCCCGTCTCCTCCCCACCATCAACAGACAGCCTCACCTGGTTCCACACACAAAATGCCAATATTCAGAGATCATTTGCATGGGTCTGGGCCCTCAGGTATTTGAGTTCATGTACATATTTTCCATGCACACACATTTCCTTCTCCTCCATTTTCTACAAGTCACCATTGGCAACACTGCGGTATCTGGAGAGAAGCCAGGCACGGCAGCACAGACCTCTGAGGCAGCATGGGACTGTAAAACAGTCACCTCTTCCTAGGGTTCAGGAGACACGGGCGTTTGGCAGAGCTGTCTGAGGTGCAAGGCACAGGGCCTTTCTACTACAGAAGTGCTATGAAAACTCTGGCCAGTCTTACAAAGGGGTGCAAAATGGTTTCGACAAAAGACATCGACTGAGAAAAATTGTTGGGGACGGGGGGCAGGGGAGAATATTAAAGGAACCAAGTTCCAGTTCACTTTTGCCAATTTCACCCCAAAAGAAATGTAATTAAAACAAAATGAAGGTTTCTGGTAGAAGTCAGGTATCTGAAAAGTTGCCCTGCTCACCTGTTTAAGAATAGAATTATCTGGGTGCAGGGAGCAATCACATCAATTAATAAGTTGTCTACATTAAAAAAAGTAAAGCTCCCAAAACAAACCTCAAACCCACTGCAGATAAAAACCAAAAAAATGCTGTTTAGAAAAATTATGCTTTACATATATTGATCTAAAAAAAAAATCTAAAGAACAGGCCGTTCTGTAGAACAGCTCGAGTGTCTGCTCGTGCTTTCATTTTACAAAACAAACGCTCAGAGACTTCACAGTGGGAGGAGTTTCACACAGAGATTCAGGCTCACAGAAAATGGCCACCGGGATCTACAAACCCGAACACAACCAACAGGGCACCCAAGAGACCTGCTGGGAATACAGGGCACTTACCTTTCACAAGGGAAATCGTCTAGAAATAGGCATAACCCCTTTTCTCGAAAAGTAACATAAATCATGGCCTCCAAAGTACTTGTTTGCTGAATACCACAATGACTAATCACTAGAACTTTTATTATTTTCCCTAAGCAAGGGAACCTCATGGGGGAAAAAACCAGATAATTTTTAATGTAAGGTAGTTGCTAGGATTGGAAGTAAGATTATTTAAGCTTCAGAAAAGGAAAAAACAAGATCTCAAAACGTCTTTCCTAAAATAGAGAGAAGCGCAAATCATCCTTTCAGAAACTCATTATAAATAGAAAAGAAAATCTTAAAATAGTTCAAAAACCTCTTGATTGGTTTTCCTAGAATGTTAAAAGCAAGACAAAATATTAAGAATATTAAATATACAATAAAACAGGGTAAGAAATGTACTCAGAAGCGTATTTCCGTTTAGAAACAATGTGTCGCCTAGATATTTACGACGCTTCTGTGCAAAACGTCAACTGACAATGTGTAACAACAGCTAAAGACACTCCAGAACTGCTAGACCTTGACAGGAAAAATTTTAAAGGTCAGGGTTTTGGTGTTTTGTTTTTTTTTTAACCCTAGTTAGCACAGCACTCAGGGCCAGCCAGTTCTCTAACGTCCGAGCAAAACCCTATTCAGATCTTCATTTCAGTGCCACATCATTGCTTCTGCCGTCTATCTTGGTGCCTTCACTTCCTCAAAGTGGTCGTCCTGTCCCCACCCATTAAAGCAAAGGTGGAACTCGCATTAATCTGAGGGAAGGGCCATATGGTTCAGCAATAGGCGCCCAGGAGCCGGGTATGACTTTGAAGAGCACTGAGGCCTTGGGAAACCTTGCTCTTTGTGCTCAGGTCAGAGACTGCAAGTCCAGAAAAAATAGGTTTACGCAGGGACAGACCGGAGAATGGAGTAGTTTTTTAAAAAAGGAAATCCTCACCTAGGTCTAGGAGCCAATCCATGGTCCTAATAGAGCTCATCAGAAATCTCCATGCTTACATGAAAATGCATATACATTTGGGGAGACTGATTCTGAATGCAAGTCTCCCTTGCCTGGCAAGATAATAAATTCAGCTTTGTTTTTACTGAATTGGTGGTCGTATTATCTAATCGTAATCGACTCTACAAATAGAAGTTGTTTAACACATGAACAGGAAAAATAACACAAATAAAACAGGGCCTAGAAACAACATTCACCTCACAAAGCAGGAAGTGACAGCTCATATCTGTCTAGCCTTCCACAAAGTCTGCCTCACGGGTTGCTGAATTAATCCCAGGATGCCCTTCCAGGATTTAAATAGCCACTGGACTTCTCAGGAAAATGTACCCTGGGATGAACACATGCAAGGGAGTATAGCCAGGAGAATGGCAGCCTGCACGCTGAGTCTTCCCCTTCATGTTCCCCGAGAAAAGGTTTAATTCCTCTCAAACTTAAATTATAGTACAGCTTAGAAATTTTTATAAGAGAGGAAAAACGTTTTAAAAGACGGGAAACAGCTTCTGCCTCTCCTACTGTAAAAAGAAATTTTCTAACTTAACTGGCAAGAATCCAAGTGCTTCAACTGGACTGGAAGTTTTGCATCACAGTGTCCTACTGTGTGTCTGCTGGAAGCCTGGTTAGCTCTCTCGCATGAACAGTTCCAGCCCCTCTTTAAGCTTTGCTACTGACTGCCATCTATCTCCTGCTCTCCCAACAACCTGTCTGTTTCTGGCAGACTGAGCACAGGACACTGGATTCTTTTCTCATTTCACCACTAACCATGTGACCCTGAGCAAGGCCTATGACTTCTCTGGATTCCTGCTTCCTTATCTGGAATGCGAAGAGGTTGGACTAGTTTATTTCCAAGGTTCTTTTTAGCCGTAAACTTTGAAAACTATAATTCCCTACCTTGCTCCCCCATTTGGTCATCTTTTGATTGTTTCCCAGCCAGTCCCAATCTTTCTGTAAGAATCTTCATTTCCTCCAAAATGGACAATCTCCCACCCTTAAATTCATGTACTTTCCGGGAAAGTGTATGGGGTACAGGCAGAACCCAAAGTCCAGCCAGTATTAGTGTATCTATGAAGACAGTAGGAGGGGGCTATGAAACTGGGACCCCTGGAAGATCTGACTTAACCCCTGTCCCTCTTCTATCTGCTTATTCCAGCACCTCTGCTTTTCTGCTCAAGAAGAAATAGAATTACTGCACCCTAGAGCTGGAAGGAAACTTAGCCATTATTGAGCCAAACCTTCTCTGGTTACAGGTGAGGAAACCAAACTAGCAAATTCACACTTTCTCTCCCAAGGTCCATCAGTCCTTCACAGGGAACAAGTCCCAGACCTCCTGTCTGGATTCTCACACCGAGGCCTTCTTACTTCCCCCACCTCCAGCCCACCTCTGGGCTCTTTCCCTAGTACTCTGTAGAGTTCCTCAGGACCTCAGAGGGTTTTAAACATTTACTGAGCACTTCTGGGCAAGCCCCCAAGGAGCCGTTTTAAACTTTCAACCTGCATGGCAACTCTGGGAACATTTAGCCTAGCATAGTGACAGTGACAGCTATAGCAAAACACAAATTGATCTTATCAGCACACAAATCCATTGGTGTTTTACTCTAAAAGAAAAGCTTACAGCAGCACACTGATAGTAGATAAGGATAGGTTAGGGAGATAGGGAGGCCCCACGAGGGTGGGGTCTGATCCGGTACCTGACATACAGTTGATACTCAGTAAATATTTGTTGAACAAATTCAAGTCTGCATATCTTCTCTGTTCACTTGCTTCTCGTCAAAAATTCTGATGTCACATTAATATCAGGGATGAGGGTCTCTAAGTCTCTAAGCTAAAATCAGGAACAAATATCTATTTCATACCCTCATTGTGTGGCCGGGGAGGCAGCATGGGGCGTGGAGAGAAGGGGCCGGCTTTTGGAGTCAGACAGTCCCTAGGACGGGAAACTCTCATTTCTACAACCTTGGCCCCTGGTATTGAGCCTCTCTTTGCCTCCATTCCCACCAGACCAGGTTGTTTGAGGGTCTTAGAAGATGGCTGAGATAATGCACATAAGGTACAGAACTAACTCTATGAATGCCAGTTCTGTCCTCTTCCCTTGCGGGCTGTGGGTATAGAGAGAAACTCTGTTTCTAGGAACGGCTCCAGACCATTGGCATACTCCTCTGAAAGAGGCAAACCATCAACAGGATGCTGACAACATTTTAAAATGACTCAATACAACTGTAATAAGTATACTGCCATTAAGTCATCTGATTTTTAAATTATGTACACAGAACATAAAGCATAATTCAACATATACAAATCAAATGTTTTATATTGTCCATATTTAGCTTAAACACCAAACATGTATATATGTCCCAATCCTTTGTTGTGAATAAGCAAAGAAGAGAGCTAGGACTAGGAAGAAAAAAAGGATAATTTTTTTTTCATCCATAAAATGAGGTTGGAATAGATGAACAACATGAACCTTAGCCTTAAAATTTTATGATTGTAAGATGCAGAGAATGAAGAAAGTAATATAATGACAGAGATGTTTATCCATCAGAAGACACAGAATCAGATAGATAAATGCATCAAAATATTTTAATGGCATGACGATGTAGTGTTGCCACCATTAAATATAACATTGCCAACAACTAAATTTACATTAGTTTTGCGAACTCTGGGCATAAGAACAGGATATCATCATTTACTCCACAGGAAAAGATACCGGTTTGGGGGCTGTGTGTCACCCAGGACTGTTGTAGTTACACTGTAGACAGCAATGGTAGGCTGTGATAATACCACCAATCTTTGACTATCAGGAATCCCTTTGTTTTTATCTGATTACAAATATAATCCATAAATATTAACAATACAAATATAAAACTTTTCAACACAGAAATGTCCCTAATAGAGACGGACTTTTAAAACAGTATATCAAATCTCAAGTTTATCCCCGGCCTCTGCTTTCCAGAAATTGGCGTTTGTTAATCTCCATCACCAGCTTCAGCAGTGCTTGTTTAAAATGCAGATTTCCTGGCCCCACCCCAAATCACTGAATCAGAATCTTTTGACCTGGGAATCTACAGTTTGATAATTTCCCCAGATTCATATGCATATTAAATTGCTGGTCACTGGAACTAACACAGAATAGATCAGCTAAAATGGGAGGTATGTGCTTTTCATGATAACGTTAAGTTAAAAGGAGGCATAAAAATAATGTGCACCTACACACAAAGCTTTATGTATAAGTTTACATTTCTGTACAAAGTTGTGGGGGAAGGGAAGCAACATTTATTAACTGCCTACTATGGTATAGATACTGACCAAATTATATTACTCAATCTTCAAAATAATCCTATGTGAGTTATGAATGGAAAAAGTCAGGCTTAGAGAGGGAGTAACTTTTCTAAAGTCAAAAGCCTGGAAAATGGCCCAGCCAGGTTGTGAAACTAGATTTATCTGATCCTTGTCTCCTCATTCCACTGTACTAAGCTCATGTGCACGTGAAAACACACAGACCCACACACGTCATACAATAGCCATAAGGTAAAAGGCAATGGAATAAATTACTTTTAGAAACTTTTTGCGTCAATAGAAACGTAGTTTTTGAAGGACTTATTCTATTAATGGATATTTCTTGGTCTGTCTGCTGACAATGGAATACAGTGTATTCCATTTTGACTACTATCAAAACCACATTAAACAACAAATTTTAGTAATCAGAAGTGTATTTGGGGGCTTGCTAGCATCAAATTTAACAGTGATTCCTGATTTGTGCAAGCTACAAATTTATGCAAACGAAACCACTTAATATTGATTCTACAAACCATATCACCTTACAAAGGAAAACACCAACAAACGTGTAACCTAGCATTTGTCAATCCAATGGCCTTCCTGAGCCCATCCGTCCCCCTCCAGGCTCCAACATGCCAGGCTCCCTCCTTGGTAAAGCCCCTTCCACTGGCTTCTGGAGTCATGCTCCTCCACGGTTCTTCCCCGCCAGACTTCTCTCTGCCTCCCTAGGTCCTTCTTTATTTTCTCAAAAGATTCCATCCTCAATCTTTTTCTCCCTATACTCTCTTTTTGGAAAATCTCTTCTCCCACCCTCTTGACTTTTTCTTATATACCAATGACTCCCAAACTAGCCCCGGCCGTCCTGTGGAGCGCAAAGCCCCCACCTGTCTGGGAGACAGCACGCTTCCACACTTCATACTCAGGCCCTCTAAATGCAGCTCCTTATCTCCTTTCACGTTTCTTCCATGGATACCACTGCTCTGGAAACCTGTTAGGTTTAGCTATTTCCTCTCTGCTGAGACATCAGATCCTGTCCATTATTCCCTTTGCATCTGTTCCTTTCCCATTTCACTATTATCATCCATTCAGGGTTTTTCGCCTTTTCCTTGGTGGACTGTAGTAGCCTTTAATTGGTCTCCCTATCTCTAGTTTCTGGCCTGCCTCTCTCAATCTGCCCTGAGCTACTCACAGGAGCATGCGCCTAAAGCACAGCCATGACACTCCCCTGTTTGAATATCTTTAATGACACCTATTGGTTAATACTGTACATTCAAATTTCCTTGTTGGCGTTCAAGACCGTTTGGCACCGAATGCTCTCCAGTTTTATGCCTGTATAGACCAGTTCTAACTCAGCCGGACACTTCCCTGAAATTGCCCCCTGCTTTCTCCATCTCCAACTGTTCTGCCTCTCTCAAACGCCTCCTCCCCTTCTCTTTTATTGCAACTCCATATTCTTCAAGGACTTGTTTAAATGCTTATTCTCTAGAAAGAATCTCTAGACCCCCAGGGGTAAAAGGAACCTCTTCTTCCACAAATCATCAAAATATCTTCTTTTTGCATTTACCCCATGGTTTATTTCTGTATATTTTGTTTCCTCAGCAACATAACAGGATCTGAGAGGGAAGGGACCAGATTTCTTTTGCTGCTGAATTCCACATTCTTTCTAATACAGTGTCATACTCATAGTAGGTACTCAATAAATATTTGCTGTATAACATTTACAGAAATCCTTAAAGTTTACAAAGCATGCTCACATTCCACATCTAATTTGTTTTATGTGGAGCTTAAATTATTACAAGTGGCATCCAAGTCTTGCGATCTGATTTCTGTTACTTAATGCAATTCTTAAAACTATCTCTAATTTTCTGTCTTATAAATTAAACAAAAGCATTTCTTAAATTGCTTTACTTTTGAGGACCAATAGTCCTCTCTCTGTGGCCTACAAAGCTAAAAGAGGAGAGCATTTTGAGTAAAAGAAAGCCCCCTTGCCAAACTGCTTTTTCCTCTATGTAAATGTAAATGTATGTATGTTTATGTAAATGTACAAATAAAATGGACAAAATTTAGAAGAGAAGTGAGAAATTTCTTTCTAAAGATTTTAAAAAAAATTTTTTTCTCCTCTATGTAAATGTAAATGTATGTATGTTTATGTAAATGTACAAATAAAATGGACAAAATTTAGAAGAGAAGTGAGAAATTTCTTTCTAAAGATTTAAAAAAAAATTTTTTTCCCCCCTTTTTTGTCTTTTTTACTGACCGGTAATGGGATCGCAACCCTCGGTGTCGCGCCCGTACCGGGGACCAGCAACGGGATCGCAACCCTTGGTGTTGCACCCGCACCACGCTCAGCCAGTGAGCAGGAACCGGTCTCCACATGGGATCCGAACCCTCGGCAGGAGCGCCACCACGCTCCCAAGTGGCGCACTCTCCAGTGCACCACCGGGCTGGCCGATTTAAAAATTTTTAAAGTGGCTTTCCTATATATACACTTGGAATACCACATATGGGTCAGTCTCCACCATCCTGGAGCTGACATTCTAGAACACTAACAATAGAAAGTCACTAACAGTTGAATAAATAATTCCTTACTAAGAGACATGACATGACTAATACCACAATTGTAAAAACGTAATAATCTGCAGGGTCCTGAATATCCAAGTCCCTTGTAGGAGTTCAGTAAACATTTGTTGAGTGAAAAATAAATGAATGAATTCAGAGAAGGCCTTACTATTATTTATAAATTGAAAGCACAAGTTTTAATAGATAGGTGGAAGTATACTTTAAAGTGGAAAAATGAAAAATTGAATTGAGAGAGAACTTTGATGTGTCCATTGCTCTGGCCTGTTCCTGTGACAGATCCCACTCTGGACTACTGGAGAGGCAGGTAGAGGAGAGTGCTATGAATGGCAGGCACTGTCCATCTGACTATGCCTCTTTGGAGTGTAGGTTACAGGCTCAAAGATGGGCACTCTACCCTGAACTCTGTGGTCCCAGCACAGCGCTGTACCCACAGAATGTACTCCGTAAATGTAGTATAAGAGGTGAAGCCCTCCATGACCTGTCTCCATTTTCACCTTTCAGTCCCTTACATCTATTTTTCTTCACCTCAAAGGGGTATTGTAAGGAGTAAATGAACACACTGCACTTAAAACCCGGAACACACTGCCTGGCACTTACATGCACACAAATGCTTGACAAATGGTAGTTGTTACCGTCACCATCTGGGTCTTTGTGTATGTCTCCATGGTAGAGCTGAGTGTGCTGGACTGTCAGTAGGCAGCTGCGAGAACTGCGAGTATCTCGCGGGTGGGCACTTCATGCTTGTACACTCGGTGCCTAGCATGGTGTTCACCCCAGAGCATGCCCTGAGCAATGGAGATCCAAGTTCCAGTCCCGCCTCTACCCCAACCCACTGGGGAACCCTGAAGAGTCATTTAACTCTCTGGGCCTCAGTGATATCTGTGGGTCCTTCTAGCCTAGAAAAGCTAGATATCTATGAACACATGTATAGAAGCTTCCACGACAGTCACTGGCAGAACTGGAATGAGAAACCAGTGGTCCTGAAGCCCTGCTCACCTAGTTCCCCTTCATCTCAGGGGCTTCACACTTTGTGTCTTCTTAGTAACAGATCACTTGAGCATCATGGTCACTTTGTAATCCCAAAACCTGGTGGATGGCTGTCACGAGTCAGACGCCCTTTGAGAGTCCCTCAAAGAAACCATTTCCTATTTCCCGTTGACTAAGGAGAGACAAAAGTTTAGTTACCTCAGTTAGAACAGACCAGCCTTAACAGAGTTAGTTTTCTGTGCTTTAGAAGAAATCACTTGGAAATCCTTGGTTCTTTGTCCTCCATCTCCTCCACATCAAGATCTAAAAAAAAAAGGAAAAAGAAAAGTGCAGTGTCCCGTGACTAGCTACCAAAATTTGATGTTTCAGCAACAACAGTAATTTCAATTAGCATATATTGAATACCTACTGTAAGTCAAGCGTTGCACAAAGTGATTTACATATGTGGCCTTGTATAATCTTCATACGTAGGGATGTGAATGTAGAAAACATTCCCTCATTTCACAGCTACAGAAATGGAGGCTCTGAAAGGTCACCGAACCTGTTCCAGGTCACAAAGCTGGATTATGCCAGAGCTGGGACTCAAACCCAGGTTCAATTGATTCCAAAGCCTGTGCCATTAACCAGTAAGCCAAGGTTTTAAAAACTTGACAGTGACCCACCGTTTTAAAATTTTAAAAATATAAAATTGTGTTATATAAACTGAAAACAAAAAATGTCTTATAAAATAATGCTTACTCTTACTATGTGCAATGCCCACTGATATTTTCCGTTCTATTTTTTTCTATACTGCACTATATGTTTTATATCTTTTCACATTTTTTTCTCCAATAGCAACATACTAAACTGATTCCACAATCTTCTTATGGGTCCCTGCTTTTGGAAAAACACTGCATTTAGCTACAACATTTTACTAGAAGTTACTCTGAAACCAGAACAAAATAATTCTATACTTTTTAGCAATGAGAACCTGACCGAGTAGTTGAGCTTCATAATTAGGAGAAAAGTCTTTAACCTTTAAAATATGTATAAGTCACCATAACACATATCATCTATAATGGATCCTTAGAAGGGACATTCAATTAGGGCCAGAGTCCAGAATGGCATTAGGCACTTACCTGTAGCAGAGTGGAACCGCGGACAGACTAAAATCTCAGGTGACTTATGACACTGCGAAGAAGTGTGTAACAGCGGGCAGTTGTGTTGTAGACAGAGCAGACCTAACTACACACAAGTAGGAGGCTGAGATTGCAAACCCCTGGGGGCAGGGCCCTGCCTTTGCACGTCCTCTTCAATTGCAGGGGCTTGGTGGTGCACCCGAGCAAACCGTCCTGTTCCCGTGGGGTCACAACCGGGGTCCGCATTCCCAGTCCGGGGGAGGGGTGACGCGACTGTCGGCGCAGTTCCCGAGCCTGCTGGCCCCGAGCCCACCGCGTCCCCAGCCCCGGGTGCGCATTTCTCGGCGGCCCGGCGCCCTCGAGCACAGCCGCGCAGTCGGGCCGCGCGCCCCCT
>NW_007726222.1:603414-661317 GCF_000696425.1 Galeopterus variegatus | reverse complement strand
CCGACCCTCGGCGCGCGGGCTGGGGAGCCGCGGGACCGCCAGGCCGAGGACGAGGCCTCGGGAGGGCGGCGGGACTCACCGCGGGCCCACGGGGCCCCAGGCCCCGCCAAGAGGCAGCGGCCTCAGCCTCCTCCGGGGAACCACCCGCTTAGGGCTCCAAGGGCCACAGAGCCCCGTAACTGTCACACGAGGCCCGAGTCCGCAGAAAGGGCCCTGGGCTCCCGATCCAGACCCCGCACGCTTGAGAGAGGAGCAGGATTCCAAGCAAGTCCTGTGCGGTTTTGACTGCATCAAATTCTCAGGAATAGGGTGTCACCTGGGCTTTACCAGAGTTTTCAGGAGGCCTAGACTGATTTTCCCAGCGTGGTATTGAAATAGTGAAAACTATTTCACGCAAAAGACCCGATCCTCTTTCTGAAGAAAGGGCACTGACGGCCCCCTGGGATTTTTCCCTCGACCCAGGGGCTGTCCACTGAACAAGTACGTGCGGAGGGCCCGCCACAGACTCGCCTTGTGGAGCTGGCAGCTCGTGCGCCAAGGCAGTACGTTTTGTTCGATTGTTTTAAAGTCATCCATGTTCCCTGTGTTTTGATGTATTGAGTCTTACTTTAAATGTTTTCTTTAGGAAAAAATTCACTCCCAGGCTACAACTTAAAAGGATTAAAAGGTTTGTTCTTTGCACGACCTAACATCCTGTTTTGGGCCTGGAACGCAGCGCTTGCCTTCTGCATCGCAGTTTCTGACCATGTTTTACCTATGTGACCATTCTGATGAATAAGGTAGATTCCAATATCAAATACAAAGCCAGTAAAACATTTTAAATAATGAAAGAAAAATATATTGACCCCAAGGGAAATTAAAGAATCATATGATTTTAAAATAAAGGCAGAGTTTTGAAGGCTGACAGGTTGGGCAACATGCATATACACACGTACACTAACAGTTCCCAACCTCCTCAATGCCAAGCACACTTTATTTTCTCTCCATAGGCCACACCTTCAGAAAGATCTACTCCACTAAATTGCACTTATTAAGTAATGATTCTTCTTCCCAGTTTAAAAACAAAAACTTGCAATGTTTTTGTGTATGTAACTGCCAATCAGAGCTTCCACAAAACCTGAGCTCACAAACCTGAGCTCACCTGTCGTTAATAGTGGATTAACCTAAAGGAACTTGTGGTCTAATTGCATGCTTATATGTTTCCAATGAGGCTTTTGGAAACTCTGAAAATTCTTCAAAGACCTGCAAGAAAATAGAGGCACCTGGATTAGGAAACAGAGCTGGAAAGTGCCAGTACTCAGTATTGTTCTTTGTACTCCCCTGTGATTGGAGGGGAGTGGGGAAGTTGGTGGAGCAAGGCCATGTGGCCTCTAGACTCAGCTTGCCTGGGTTTAAAACCCAGCTTTGTTGCTTACAAGGCCACTTTAGCCAAGTTGCTTAACCTCCCTGGGCCTTGGCTTCCTCATCTGTAAAATGGGACTAATTTTCATATTAGTGCCTACCTTGTAGGGCTTTTTGAGAATTAGATGAGATAATACATGTGAAGCATTTACAATAGTACCTGGCACACAGTAAGTGCTCTATAGTTGCAAGCTGTTGTGGCTGTTGTTAGTACTGAAAGTTAAGTATTCAGAGTTCTAAGTTCCTACCATCCAAGCAGTGAGAATCATAGCTACTGTGTGTAAAGCAGCTTTTGGTACTTAGAAATTTTCCATGGGTTATCTGCCAGAGTCACATGGTGAGTGACAGAGAGAGATTTAAACACAAGTCTGACCCTATAGTCCACTGTCTTGTACTGTTAGCATGTTCCAGGTGGTACCTTGATCAGACACTGTCAACAGCTTGTTAAGGGTGAAATCCGCTCTGGCTTTCCTAAGAGGCTTAGCAAGTGAATGGCTCCTTACATCCACTTGGCAGTTCACAAACAGTGGCATTTCTTTCTCATTAGAGCCAAATGTTTCTTCAGAAGCGAGTAGATTTCCCCAAATTGTTATTAATCTCTAAAATATCACGGCAACAGTTTTAAACACCACAGCCTAAAACTTACATAATCAGCCCGTCCTTCAAAATTTTCCATCCTTCCTCATAACCAGTCACAGATTCTCTCTCTTAATCATTCTTCTGAGTATGGGGAACTATCTGGAAATTTCCAGGAACGTCCCAACTTGTCATAATTATATTCTTTTCTGTAAAAGTTTATTCTTTTCAAAACAACTAAACATGATGTATTTTCTCTATCTTTATAATACTTTTCCTTTCAATACAATTGCAAATGAGAAAAAAATCCCAAGAATTTCAAGGTTCTCTTCTCTCTTAAATTTCTACCAGTTTTCATCACCCCCACAGCATGGCTCCCGATCCTTTTCCAGGGCCACTTTCTAGGAGGCTTTCCTCGTATTCTACCTCATTTCATTTAATCCCCACACAGATTTTTGTTATGTTACAACTGCCTGCTTGACCTTTCTGACTAGCACTATTGGCCGATATAGCATTTACTACCCTCTTCTCTTTGTTTTTAAGGTTTTAATATTATTGTAATGTCATATGAAAACTAAAGTGCTGTCTCTGTTAAACCCCCTTGCTTCCTTTGTTTGCAACCACATGTTAGGAATCTGTAACTCATTCCGCCTCCCATACTCACAGCACTCTGTTAATTTAATTTACAGTTTTACTTTTTTTCTCTCCCTCATCCTGAGCTTTCACCAAATTCTATCACTCAGCTTCCCTCATATGGCTGCTTATCTCTTTCTCTTCAAGCATTTTAAGGAAGTCCCAGTCCAAATCATTTTCACTGGACGTGAGAATGTCCACCACATTCCTGAAAGGCCTCTTGTTGTGTGTGATGTTGTGCTGACGTCTCCCAAAGCCCCTGAAGAGGCAATGTTTAGAACAGGAATGTCAATTTTGGATGCCTGTGGGAACCAGGAAGATAAATGTGTGAAACTGCTCATCGGAAGTCCTGTGAACTGGGGCCTACTGGAGAATTCATGTCACATAGATGGGGGCAGGAGGTGGGGAATGGGGATGGCCGATACCCAGCCCCATACCAGTTGTTGCCAGGGGGCAATGCCAGATCTGCAGAATTTCCCAATGAAGCCAAAATCTGTGGCTTAAAAAAAAAAAAAAAAAAAGAAACCTGAATATGATTAATCCTCTAGATGTAACTACCAATTTACAAGAAATCTCTGAGACAGAGGAACATGTAAAACAACACCAAGAGACGCAATCATCCAATTTCAGACTGGGGGAAACTACGGTCAAACAAACTATGTGTTCAACAAAAGTTTGTATAGCAATAGCAAGGATAAAAGAGAGAGAGAATATTGGTTGCACTGTATAAACCGTATTTGGGATTGTGCTTTGAACAAATTGTTTTTCTTTAAAAATGGCCTAAATTAGATAAGTTTGAATGCTGATTCTGATAGTTTATGTTATTAAAGAATTATCGTTATTGGTTGGTGTGGTATGGTACTGTGGTCACTTTTCTTTTTTAGTAATCCACAATTTTTTTTTCCTTTTTGTCTTTTTTCGTGTCCGGCAACGGACCGCAACCCTCAGTGTCGTGCCCGTACCGGACCGGGACCGGCAACGGGATCGCAACCCTCAGTGCTGCACCCGCACCTCGCTCAGCCAGTGAGTGGGAACCGGTCTATATGTGGGATCCGAACCCTCGGCGGGAGCACCGCCGCACTCCCAAGCGGCGCACTGTAGCAGTGCGCCACCGGGCCGGCCCGTAATCCACAATTTTTTAAATGTAGTTTTTCAGTAATCTACATGTATTAAAAATTTTTATTTATAAATATTTCAATCTTATGGAAGAGTTGCAACAATAGTGCAAAGAACTCCTGTGTACTCTCCTCTCAGATCTCTATCATCTATCTTTTTCCTGAACCATTTGAAAATTATAGACATTTTTCTCTTTTATTCCTTAATATTTCAACATTTCTTTCCTAAGAAAAAAGGCTTTCTCTTAGAATCCTTACATTTTAGAAAAATCATTCTGAAATATTTAGAGAATATTTTGAGAATGATATATCTGGGATTTGCTTCAAAACAATACGGGAGGGAATTTACCTGAAACAAGACTGGCCAGCTGTTAACATGTCCAAGAATGGGGGCTTTGTTAAACTAGTCTCTTTTCTTCTACATATGTTTAAGATTTTCATAGCAAAGTTTTAAAAGATTATGTTAATAAAAGTCTTTAAATGTTATGAAATGTTTATGCTATAATATTAAGTGGATAAGAAGAAGATATACAATTTGTCTGCAAAATGTTTCAACTATTAAAAAATGTCACTACAGGATACATGCCAAAATATTAACATTCCAGATTATCTTACAGTAATTATATATTGCTTTTATTTAAAAAAAAAAAAAGGTAAAACAATTAAAAATTAGAAAACAGAAACACTGGCAACTAATTCAACTAAAAATATTGTTAGAAGTCAAACAAAATTCACATGGGGAGTGGATCTGGCCAATGGGTCCCCAGTTAGCAGATTTTTATTTAGAAAATGGGTCCATAAACTACGGCCATCAAGTCAGATCTGGCTCACCACCTGTTTTTGTATGGCCCACAAGCTAAGTCATGGTTTTTACATTCTTAAATGATTGGGGAAAAAAATTTAAAAAAGAGTATTTTATGACATGAAAATCGTATAAAACTCAAATTTCAGTGTCCTTGAGTAAAGCTTTATTGAGACACAGTCACAGTCTTTCACTTCTGTTATCTATGGCAGTATATCTATCATGATTATTATACTTAATATTATATATTGTTATATTTTGGATTTCATCAATGCAAAATTTGTGGAAGCTTTCTTTCTCTCTTGTTATATTAATACCTACATAATATGCTCAGTTTTGCCTCAACTCTATGTTAAATAAAATTTATGGGAAGCCATTGATTTGGACCGAGCTCCTGCACTAGGCTCAGTTTTAACCAGCATGATAACGAAGTCCCCTCTGCTTTAACCCTTATAAGGAAGGTAGCCTGAAGTAAACTGATGTTATCCAATCTATTTTTTATATGATGCTGTTTCCTTGTTACTGTTCAAGCTATCTTACAAAAATCCACCATTCTCCTATGCCCAATGGGGCACTTTTCTATTTTTTTTTGTCTTTTTTCGTGACCGGCAACGGATCACAACCTTCAGTGTTGCGCCCGTACTGGACTGGGACCGGCAACGGGATCGCAACCCTCAGTGTTGCGCCCGTACCGGACCGGGACTGGCAACGGGATCGCAACCCTCGGTGTCGCGCCCACACTTCGCTCAGCCAGTGAGCGGCCGGTCTGTATGTGGGATCCGAACCCTCGGCGGGAGCGCCACCACGCTCCCAAGCGGCGCACTGTAGCAGTGCGCCACCGGGCCGGCCCTCACTTTTCTATTTTTTATAGATGGGGTACTTATTGCCTGATTCATGAATTACTAATAAAAACCAATTTGATTTTTGAACACAATTTGTTGAGATTTTGTCTTCTGACACCTAAAGTATTTACTATCTGATCCATTAAAAAGAAAGCTTGCCAGCCCCTGGTTTAGAATTGGGCTCCCCCTGTGACCTAAAGGCAGTTTGGTTTAGCAGAAAGAGAACTGTACTGACGCATAGTTCTCCCAACTTAACTCTGAGCGACCTGAGAAGTCACATCTTCTCTGGGCTATGGTCTTCTCTGAAGTCTGTGGTTCGAATTCCCATAAGAGCTAAGCAAGAAGTACAGGGCTGATGGCAATGCTAAGTGCTCCTGTGCCACCCAGGCATGGTTCTCCTGTAGAACAGGAATTCAAATGATCAGAATATCCACTGATCAGAACTGCTCACCAGGCACTCAGACCAGGGGCTGGATATACTGGTGAGGATGAAGGAAGGAAGAGGAAGGCTTTGGGGGCTCCAAAAGCAGAGCAGCATGCCTGCCCTGGGCAACCTGACTCCAGGAAAAAGAATTTCTAAAATCTGCAGCTCGCTGCAGGTATTTTGGGTAGATGTCCAGTCTGCGCTTTGAAGAAGACTGAAAGCTCTTGGTCACAGAATGTATAACAAGTCCGCTCATTTCAAGTTTAGTCCAGATCTAGTAGAGGAATGGGGGAGTCAGGGGCTCTCTGGCATCCTCAGCACGTAGAATAGGAGCCTTGGGATGGAAACAGAAACTACATAAGACTCTGGGATAAATTACCTTTAAGGACATCAATCTGTGGGCTCTTCACTTTGGGCAACGTGGGACAATTAAGGGGCAAGGCCAACATTACAATTGAAGCCAGACAGAACATCACAGCACCCCGTTTTACATCGCAGGCCTGCGGCCTGCATTTGGGGGCTTGCCTGAGCCTCCTTTTTCTAGTTACAACCCCTTCCCACTTTCTGCCTTGTACCCTCGCCCCCAGCTTCAGGGTGCAGCAAAGCAGCATCTCCTTTTGTTCGCCCAGGCTGCCTCTGACTGTGCCCTTTGTTCCCTCTTTCTTATCTTCTGCACCCCCACCCTGCCCCCTTGCTGCCCTCTCAGTCTGCAGCCGTCTCCCCATTTTGCTTCCCAGACGACCACCCCATTCTCTTCCACATTGCTTCCCCAGTACCCTGCGTATTTTAGAGAATCTTTCCATGGCGTAGTTCCTTCCTTTCCTTACTAAAGGTTCTCCTTTTCCCTTCCTCAGCTCAGGAAACAAGAGAAAAGGGGGGAAAAATTACAAGGGCACTGCCCTTCTGGGATTTAACCACATTCTCAGCTGGTGGCTTTTGTTTTCTCGTCTCACTGGCTTGTAAGGCCCTCGGGGCAGGGACTTCACGTCATGCTCAGCACTGGGGAAGATGGGCAGGACTGTTAGGCCTTAATTAGAGCAAGGCCTCAGACAGGGTAGGAGATTTTAGCAGGCAAAAGGAAAAGAAATTTCAAAATATCCATTTGGCAGCGATGACCATGGGGTAAGGAAGAGGGTTATTTTATTATATAAAGCAAATAATGAAAGCTCTCACTGCCTTTCATGAACACCGAAAGAATATTTACACATTTTAAAAACAAAGCAGCACCAGAAAACAAACTCCCTCCACAGGCCAAACATAGTGAGGGTAGACAAAGGTGCTAGTCTTGAACCCTGAGCAGGAGTAGCTGCAGAAGCAAGGAAGCTATTAAGAGAAAAATGAAAAACGAATGATAAGATCAAAAGAGTAATTTTATGGTCAATGAGATGTTTAGGCCATGGCAGTGTCACGCTGGGATCGCCTACCAAAGACAATTGATTTGGGAACTCGTCTCAGATTTACCTGCTGCCCAGAAGCTTCCTGCAGAACAGCTAGTAAGAAGACCCTCATTGTCAGCCAGGGAAGGTAAAAAGGCAAAAACCTCTTGTCTGTATCATAAATTCAAATTTTTGCATTTGAAGGCTTCTCAACTTAACATCTGCTCATGAATGCAAAAGTGGCAGCCGTTATTGAGGTCACCTGGCAATGCAGGCAGACCAGCTTGGAGAAAGGCAGGCAGACATACGGTGGCCTATTAGGAGCCAAGACATCTCAGGAAGGTGGTGGGGCCAAAACACAAAGTCCAAGTGAAGAACTGTCCTTGCCATTGGCTGAGAAGCCCCAAAGTGAAGCTGGCTTTCAGGGCAGTATAAAGGGCCACCAAGAGAACAGCATGCCACTAATTTCTTTCTGGAACAGGAAAGACACACAATTGTGCCTATAGTCTTGTGTGGGAACCTGGACTGGAATTTCACAGTGACCATGTTGTATTTCATTCTGCCTAGCTTATAGCAGTCCGTCACATAGTAGCTGATTCAAATGCTTGAAGAAATTAACTGAATTACTGAAATCACCTCCCCCACTGATGTGCAATACTTTACTACAAAGGGCCAGAACCAGCTTGTCTTCATGCAGAGGAATGTTTCAGGGCTACTGAAAACCAAACTAAGTATAAGGAGCCAGCTAGGCCACCTCTACTGTGATAAGCAAAGTCTGCTAAATTATGAATCAATTTTAGAAGATGCTTTCTGACATGTTCATAAGGCTTTGAAGAGTCTTATAATTTCTACCTTGTATAGTGAACCTATCCCTTGTTCTCTGACCTTCATCAGCAGACTAACCTGAAAGGCATAAAAAAGTTCTGGTTCTTCAGGAGAATGTACTCAGCACTATCTGCTCTAATAGAGAAAGATCACTCTAAGTAGTAAGTTCTTTAGGAAACCACCAGCAGGCAAAGATGTCTGCAGAGCTGAACTGTTTTAGTGAAATCTGAAAAAACGTCACGCTGGTGGGAGGCATTTTAGGACAAAGACGATCTATAGGCAATATGGGACAAACCCTTCTGCCATTTTGCCTTTGAAAAAAATTAAATGGCTATGTCAATGTTTTGCCATGAGTTTAAATGCTGGGGTTCTTATGAAAAACAAAGCGGCTTTCCAGAAATTTCTTTGCTCCAGGAAGCCTTTCTTCTATCAATTTCTTGGGTTGGCACCAAATCTGTGCCAGAATTTCATCACCACGTAGGACTGCAATGCCTGGAGTTTCACTGTACCTTCTTAGACAGTTTCAGGGTGGTGACTGGGTCAAAGGCAATGTCCCCACTGACTGGCACCAAACTCTGGGAGTATGACTGGCTAAAACCAACCACAGGGGCCCGGGACACCCTCTCACTGTGGAGGAAGGTTACCGAAGTAAGGCTCAACCCATGAAGTTGTCAGACCTGGCTCTGAGATTGTGACAGTTACACAAAGAAAGGAAAGTCTGCAGTTTGAGCAATTTGAGCATGAGCATTCCTCTGCCTGTAATGCCCGCATGACATCTTCATCTGGCTGGAACCTTCTCACCACGCAGGTCTCCGCTTAGACGCCACCTCCTCACGAAGGCTTTCCCTGACTTGCCATTCTAAAGCAGCACTCCTCTCCCCAACACATCGCTTTCACTTTTAAAATTTTTATTTTGGTTTCTTTTTTGCACTTGTCTTCTTTAGTTATTTGTTTACATATTTATTTTTGCCCACTCCCCCACCCCCTGCCCCACCATATTAGAGGCATGTCCGTGAGAAGCAAGCCTCAGTCTGTCTTATGCATTACCATATTTCCAGCCCTAGAATAAGCCTGGCATGGAGTAGATGCTCAGTAAATGTGCTGAGTGTTTACCAAGAGAGCTGTTAAGAACAGCATTTCCCTCGGAAAGGAGCTATTAGAATGAACGACATGGTGCGAGGAACTCAAAGCCTTAGTATGATTTAGTACTAAAGAGAAAGGTGCTAGCTCTTTCTTTAGATCCTTCTCACATATCAACCAGCGAAGAGGCTCTAAGTCATGGTCTGGCTACTAGTCCATTTACAGGGGATCCACAAAAATGGTTGGGTTAGATCAATATCACTCTGGTAGCAAGAGATGCAATCTCCATATTCCCCCTGAGTTAAAGCTTAGAAAAACATTTCCCATTCTCCAAAGAAAAAAAAGAGTTGAGGATTTTAAACTGCAAATCATTCAAGCAGAAAACCACACATTTGCCTGTTTTGTTTTGGTGAGAGCAAAACAGTTGTTGGCCACATTCTTCCTGTGGCACCTGCTCTGGCCTGCCCAGTATAAACACCTGAGCCAAAAAGTGCAAATGGTTAAGCATAGTCTTTTAAACAATGAGAAGATGTAAGTTCCATCCTGGGCAGGAAACATTTTCAGCTAAACTAGAAAATCCAATAATAATTGTAAATGGGTAAGTTTAGAAAAGCTTTGTGCCTTGTAAAAACATTGCCTTGAAATATGAAGGCAAATTGTTAAGGCGGAACACAACTAAGTAATAAATAATAATTATTCTTTCATCTACTGGACTATTCATTAGAATTACAGTGGTACAATGTACTTCTCAAAAATCTTATTTGGCTTTCTATCTCCTTGAATTGTATTTAAAATTCTTTTAGGAGAGACTAAGAGTAACATCAATGAATAATGCCACACACACAAAAAATCATTAGGTATGAAAATCTATCTACAAGATGATGCAACCACGCTTCAGTTAAAAACAAAAGGATTGGCATTTCATAAAGAAGAAACACACTTTTGAATCCATTGGGCATTCATTTCTGTGGTAAAACAATTGCATTGCATCGACCTAATCTTGTAATTAAGATTCAAATGGGTTCAAAATGATTAATTTGTACTAGCCTATCAAAATAGAAGACATCGTAGTTGTAATCTTTCTGAATAGCAATAGCGTTTTAATTACAAATGCCTGGCTTATTATTTGCTCAAGAGTGAATGACAATTAGCTTGATCCTACTGCAACTGTTAATGCTACTGGTACTAAAATAAATAGACAATACTGAATCAGGTTTCTGACATTTCCCTTCGGTTTACGATCTTCTGATGGATACTACATTCAAAATGTACTTAGTCATTTTAAGTCACAGGCAAGAAAGAAAATGGCTTCCGAACAGCCACAAAAAAAAAAGGTGTTGCAGGAATGATATTTCATGGCAAGCCCGGAGGAGAACGAAATCACTATGAGATGAATCATGTTCTAATGTAATTGAGCCAGAGAAAGACTCCAAGCAAAATATTTTAGTTGGCCTCAAAACAATAATACAACAACAACAACATCAACATTTTAGCCCATAAGAGGTTTGATTTTACAGATAGTGCTGTAAAATACTGGATACACTGCTAGAATAAAAGCAACTATTTACACAGACGGTTTTGGATCTCAATGTTCTTCACATCGGATCAAACCTTGGGGAGGTTTCAGGTTTGGCAACATCTTCCTCCTAACACACCTACAAAGACGTTTCCACAAAGGCTTGACGTGCACTTGTCATTGGTGGGTAGGCTGGGGCTTGGGTCCTTCTCCATTGAGAGCTCTGAAGTTACCAATGGAGGGATCAGGGAAAGCAAGGGCATAAGCATTTTCTGACTCTCAGAATTTCTGAAATACCTTTTGTTTCAGTGGCGCTGGTGAACTCGTGATAATGAAACTACACCTCTGTACACAACCCTAGACCTGCATTCTGGAGCATATTAGGGAAAAAAAACCCTAATTTTGAAAGTATAGAGCACAAAGGAGGAAGAAAAAAGCTGTCACTGTGCAAGCTTTCTTTACGTGTTTAGAGATATGGCTTAATTTTTATGGCTTAAAGACCGCATTTAAAAATGTCTAAAACCAGTTCAGATTCTATATGAAAAGGAAAAAGAACTGTAAAATTTTCATTAAACATTTGTTTCTTTTTTTAAGACATTCTTTTGCATATCTGTTGTTGCATTTTTAAATACGATTTGGTTGCCAAGGAAACAGGTACTGGCCCCATGTTAATTTGAAACTAAAATATAATTGAGAAGTTAAGTTCATAGGAAAGAGCTCATAATATTATTTTGAAAAGTGCCAGAATTTGGTGCTTATAGAACTACAGCTGTATGGTCTGCAATGAACCATTCTAGGGACTCAGTTTCATTTAGTGAAGCTCTGTTTCTTCTAACAGAGTCATCTATATTTAATATTTCCCCCTTTAAAAATTTTAACTCCTCATCCCCCTAAATTAAATATATACAAATAATGTATTTATTTTTGTATATTACTTAAAACTGATTTTAGAAGCAAATAAGTTTTTATTTCCATCTTTCATATAACACGTTTAAAGACCGCTTCTTAAAATTTAAATATTTAAAATATTTCTTATTAAGCTTGTTTGCGCTCTTTGAAATTATCTCCAGAAATCTATTTATTTTTAGTTTTAAGTTAAAATGCAGCAGAATCATCAGACTTTTAAGAAAATTCTTTGTTGTTTAAGGCGCCACACCTATCATATATATGATTTTTTAAAAAAGGAATCATCTCACTTTATAGCAGAATCATTTTACAAGTTTATAAAAGCTACATATTTATGTAGTATCTGAATAGAAGAGGGTATCCAATTTAATACCCTCCCCTCAAAAGATTACAACTGTCTTATTTAATTTTTATTTTAAAAAAATATTTTAATATATCTAGTGTTCTTATTGCATGGCTCAAAAAAATCTATAAAACATGCAAATTTCAACCTACCTGTGTGTATCACTTAATGCAGGGCTAGCATGACAAGACACTCAGCCATTTTTATGTAAAGCGATGGAGACCAACTGATTTCTCCGTCTTCTTGCTCACAAGTTTTAGATGCAATTGTCACACACACACAAAAATCATACGCAGCTTGAATGTACTGTGATCACGAGAACTGAATTTATCAACAGGAAAACAGGATTGAAAAAAGAAGTTTCTCATCCAAGGTTTCTCTGAGGCTGCAGCCAAGGAGGTGGTGTATTGAATTTGTTCCCATTCCTCCTCTGAGAGTTCAAAGCTCGGAGCTGACCACTGCAAAGGCCACTGTCACATTTGCTGAAAATCAAACCACTGATACCAGCACTGAAAATACAAATTTGAGAACCCAAGTTGCTTGCACACAACAGAGTGCATAAGAGTTAAAAATAGATTCCACCTTGCCTCCTACCTGCATAATAAACATGTAAGTTTCAAGTGTTTAATTTGATATTCACATTAATTAACAATACAACATACATTATTTAAAAGACAGCAAATGCAAGAAGAAAAGGGGACACCATCTGGTAGCAGAGTTTTGTTGTTGTTTTTGTTTTTAGGGTTTTATGGGGTTTTTTTGGCTTTGTTAAAAAAAAAAAGGTAAAATCATATTTTGAATGTGCTGAAAAGCAAATATCCAGAAATGAATCGGAAATGAAAGGTGATGTTGAAATAGCTAAGGCTATAATGAGGCAAAACACACTTTGCTACCAGATGATATGGCATACAGAGCATTTACATACTCACATCTGAAATACTAGGCAACGTGTAATGAATTCTATACACAGCATGCACACACAGCACAAGCACAGCTAATCCTGCCTGCCATCTTAGGCTCGCAGAGGCAAGATATGCGCTGCATGCAGCACACGAGCACTAGGGAAGGGGAGGCAAGGGACAGCTCACCTTAAATGCAGTATCTGATTAATGTTGTAAGTGACATTGCATATCAGCCTCAGAGTCTTGGTTCAACTGGGTAGGAGGGAACAAAGAAAAATGTCATCAACTGGTGATGCAAGATGAGCCCAATCACTAAACACTGTTTCGCAAACTCCAAATTCTGCAACCAGACAGTAGAAGGCATTTCGTACACTTAAGCAGAGCTGCTGCACAGAGAGTGTGTCCTTCTGCTTCTGAGAATCAAACGAGCCTTTTGCTAAGGAAGAAAATAAGCTGGAGTGAATACTGTCATGTCCTCTTCTTGAAGAAAGCTTTCAATACAGTATGTATCTGGTCTGGGATGTATTTTGTAGACTGTTAATTTCATAGATTTGCTAAAAACAAAAAACCAAAACTGTTAAGCTATTACAAAGTAAAGAATAATTCTGATAAAGGGTATAGCATTTCTAGATTATTTTTCAAAATCCTAAATGGTGCCGGCAGGCTTGTAGAAGAATGCATGATCAGCTGTCTGTATCTGTGCTGTAACCTTTAACCACGAGCAGTGTAAATGTATCCTGCTAAATGTATCTGCAGCACAGAACAGCAGATACCGCCTCAGAAAGAATTTTATTAAAATGTGAATGAATTTTCTTAAACTTAGGAGTGGAAAAAATCAGTACAGAAAGATAAATTGATGCCGAGTTACTTTGGATGTATAGCTGACCGTCATGAATGATAAAAGCTATCCTTAAGGATACTGACCTAAATAATACTAAGACTTACAGCAGCATGCTGTATGTGCCCAGAACATAAAACGCAAAATGATTTTCTTCTCCCTCCCCCTCCAAAAGCTAAATTTTAAAATAACTAGTCATTAATCGGAATACCAAAAGGCTATAGATAGTACATACTGTAAGAGAAGAAATTGTGTTGTGCTGAGATGCAATGTTTCTTTGTTTTACTTTGAGGCTTATTTTAGCTATGCTTGCACAATGACATTGACATCAGGAGGTCAGGGCTGACACTGGGTTGCTATCCATTTTATGAGTGAAATGTTTTCTGAAAATTAAATCTCATCTACTCAAATGCCAAATTTCATATCTTCTTCAACACCACCTCCCTACCCCCACTGCTCAAGATTGATGGGATCTAGTTTGGCCGTATGTAATAAATTGGAATCACCTTCTGTAGAGACTCCAATACATAAGTGTGAGGAATTAATATTTTAAATAAAAAACCTTCAAGAATTCTTATGCACTCCTGTTCATTCCTTCCATCAACACACACACGCACACACACAGAATTGAAGCTCAGATTGCAATGAAATGTTTAACATGTGGAACAAAAACTGTTGAAAGAGCTGCTTATTCAGGATTTTTAAGAAATGCCTAATAAGCAAATACTGTTTTGCTACAAAACCAGTGTCATCATGTCCCCAAAGAGGAAAACAGCATAGCTTGCTAGAAAAATTTCCTCCAGATCCGGCAGGTAAAATACAGAAAAGCATTTTATTTACCATGCTGTATAAAACAAGAAGTCTTTTATCTTTTTAAGTAAATGGAATAAATTCTTTTTCACTCTATTTCTTTAGCTACAAAGAAACCATACCCACCCACACCCTTAGATCCTGGATGTAAGCCAACGTTTTTATAAAATGCTGTGAGACTGATTTTGAATATTTAATATTTAGATTTTTCTTTTTATTTCTCCAAAAGTCGTCATTGCCTATTGCATCACTGAATATACTAATGTTAATTAATTTTAACACATGCAAAAATAAATTAATATTTTCTAGGATTGCTGGTTTTTCAGTGTCTATTTTCTTCAAGGACTGGCTAAAACTAATCAGGTTAGCAAAACATTCAAGTTCCCCAGAAATTTTTTAAAGAAGAAAATATATTCAAACATCATAACTTGGGTACCAGGTTTTACAACTGGATCTTTTGTTTCTAGCTCTCATTCTATCTTTTTCCCCAGAACATAAGTGATTTTTAGCTTAATGTGTACAAAGTATCCTGCCTACCTCTATCCATACACTTTAAAGTCTCTGAGTTGGGTTGTCCAGATGGTGGGTCATACCTGAACCACAGCGAGTCCTCTTCTCTTTGGAGCTCATCTCTCTCCCACAACTACTCCAGAAATAAATGTGGCTGTAACAAAAACAGTAGCTCCTGGTCTAACACCAATGGTGGAACCATCTTCCCCACCCCCACATCATTGCTCTATGAGCTCTGGATAGCATTGACAGCGACAGAAAATTAGAATGGAGTGTCCTTAGGCCAATTCCTCCTTTACCATGGGGGTCGAGAATTAGAGAGACTATCACACTGAGTTAAAGGTACCAGTTTAATATACGGTCATCTATAAAGCAGGGTCCTTAGAGTGGGGTTGAAGGGATTGAAGCAAACACCTAGGCATTTGATGCTCTTAGTATCTGTTGAGACATTCCCCATTAATGACATCTGAAAGCTAGACATTCATGTTCAAATACTCACAAATTAGTATTATGTAGGCTAAAGATACACAATATGGAATCAACTCTGGCCATGTAGAACTAAGTCGCTGCCTCCTCTGGGATAATAAATGACAGTGACAGCGACAGTAATCCATATCAGGCTCCCAGGAGACGAGGGAATATTGTTACATCCCCTTTACAGGGAAGGGTGGTGAATGTGGTCGGGTCCCCTACTGGTACTTATAAGCCAGATGCCAGGGCAAGTGGTTTCCAAACCACCCTGTGGAGTTCTCTGTCTACCCTCTGTCAAAATGAACCTAACAGCCATGTGTTGGTTTATTTTGTGATGTTCCAAAACACTCAGTGAGAAATGTGGTACGTTTACCAACCCTGCTTGGGTTAAACAAATATGAACTATAGCTGACAATATTCAGAGGGATGAGCTTGTTTAGGCAGACATTCTTAACTAGTAAATCCTGTTCTGTACTTTTAAAAAACCACACTTAGGCCTGAATTACTTAAGCTTTGTCATGATTACAAGTGGCAAGAGTGTGCATTCACTTATGTTTTTTAAAAAGTACGTGTCCCTCATCAACCTCCTCAGGGCATACGCACAAACGTTACTTTAAAAGAAAAGTCCCTTTTCCACAATGAAAATTTTAGCCTGTTTCTGCCATTTTGGTGAGTTAAGCACAAGGAACCCGAGATAATCTTGCAGGAGCAGGCTGTAGAAGGACAGAGCTAGCAGTGAGGGGCAAGTCTTTCACTTTGATTAACGTTCTTACTTGCTCGTGTTGGTCTCGTTTTGCAGTCTGAGCTAATTTTATTTGCAGTCCTGTGGGTTAAAGTTAAATTGCATGGAATATGTAAAGTACATAATTCAAGTGTGAACAAAGCTAACTCTCTCTGTTTTGAAAAAACATATAAAGTCAGGGCGCTGAGTCCCAGGGGAATCCTTGGTTTATAAACACTTGGATTGGTTTGCACATTTCTTTACGCCATTCACTGCATTAAAAATTACAGCTGGTTTCCTTTTACGCGTAATAGAGATGGTCAACGTTTGTGTGTAAACTTGTTATCAGGTTAGGCTATTCTAATCAAAAAAGAGAATCAACAAGACCATGTTGGGCAGTTAAGCGTAGAAAGCAGAGTACAACTTTTGGTAGGAGATTTGTCATAATTTGGAAATGTTTTATGAGTCAAAATAAGTGGAAAAATCTTACATTTCTATTTGGGCAAGGATTTCACCAAATGAAGTTCAGTTTTTCCATATTACACATGAGGAAACTGAGGCTGAAAGGTGGTGATTTGCCCAAGATCACACACTTAATAAGTGAGTTTACCCATTCCCTGTATTAAAAATTATAGCTCATTTCCTTTTACACCTAATATGTTCAGCATTTGTTAATAAATTTCTTATCAGGTTGTTGGACTGTCCTAATCTAAATTATGAAGGAAAAATCAGTGTAACCATCAAGACTGAACTGCTTTCAACTCACAAATAGTATTTTTTTTCTCCTGAACAGATAACCTAAGCAGGTATTATGAGTTCCTTCCCCAAGATATCTTTAAGAGCCTTACTTTTGAGTAAGAGATTTTCCTCAACCAAATTTAGTGTTTTAAATGTATCATTTTAATGAGTGACTCTATATGTTAACATCTGCTCATTTTCCCCCTGTCTAAGGTCCCTTACAGCTCTGAAAATTTGTGATTCTAAAACATCTAGCCCAGCTTGCTTTCTGGGTCGGGTAGGCCAAGAGCTGAACTCCACGTCTCCTCTTGAGTGCTGTATGTGGCCAGGAGACTATCTTGCTTCATTGGCAGTAATCTTATATGCCAATCAGATGGCTCTCTAAGGGGGCTTTCTAATCAACCAGCTCACCCTGCCTGGGAATATGAGAGGAGGATTATCTTGCTCAGTGTTCACCAGGCAGTAGAATGAAAGGTTGGCTGCATAGACACGCCTGAGGAGCTGAATTCCAGGGAGGCTCCTCCCGTTCTTGGACACTAGCTTTCTCACTTCCGTCCATTAGCATCTGTGTAAGATGTGGGAAAGGAGGATGCACCTAATGCAAAGATCAGGCAGCAAGCCTAGGGGACCAAATTGAGGTCACCCTCCAGGAAAGAGCTGGAAGGAGAAGGGAAATGTAAACTATGGTTTTTTGTTTGTTTGTTTTTTTCAACAAAGAAAAAGTGCTAAATGATTTAGGGCTATAAAAGAGACTGTGGTGGACAATATCCCACCCCATCCTAATTCAACTCAGACCGTCCTGTGGGAATATCCTCAACAGGCGTCACCACCATTATGGATATATCTAGCTCAGCTTTAGCAACAGAATAATTTCTGCTTTTGTTTCTCTGTGCATTTGAAACTCGGCACTGATAATGACCTTGAATGCCCAAGGAGAGATCAAGAGCGTCCCTACATCCCTAACCACATGTTCACTTGTTGCCATGACTGCTTGCCACTCACCAAATGGAGAGCAAATAAAACAACAGGGTCTCCTGGATCCTGAACTGGCAAAATACATACTCAACAAGAAAGCGAGCTGTCTTTTTTCTGAGAGACTGGCAACTAGGTAGAAAAGCGAGAAAGGGTATGTGAATGAAGTTGGAGAAAGAAGAATTCTTACAGATTCATAAAATCCACCTCATGGGAAAGCATAGTCTTCTCCTTGTATCTTTCTTCATACCGGGCAACAAATATTCCAAGACTTAACTTGGAAACAAACTTACTTTCTTTTCTGTCAGATAAAGGACTTTGCAGCTCAGAGGGGCCACAACAATGCACCTCTTCTCAGCCAGAGCAGCTTAACAAACTTCAGTGAGTCTTTACTTCCTTCGGACTAAAGATAAATGCACAATCTATTTTTGTGGTATTGGATTATCTACCTTTACCCATGTCTCTGGCTTGCCTCCTGCAAGATCTTTACACCCCCCATGGCACCTAGACATTGCCTGTTGCAGTGGAGGGGCTCATTAAGGGCGTGATCTCGACTCACATCAGCCTTGGGGGGGCCTTTCTCTACTCCCACACTATCATGGAATCTTTAGCTTTGTATCATGAAGCCACTTCCTAAAATCGGGGAACTTGCTCCAGGTGTTAAGAAATGGACCTGGGAGCTGAAAACATCTATGGAAGTCTTTCAAGGACTTAATCACTCATTTTCTGTGGGGAGCCTCAAGCTGCCTGGGAAGCAGACCACAGAGCTCTGTGTAATCCTGTCCTTCCTAGAACAGGGAAAGGGGAGACATAAATAAGAGTGGCCTGATAACACCATTACTGTCTCTAGAAAGTGCCTCAACATTTCCTTGGGCCCTCAATGGCAGAATGTGCTTCAGAGAACTGTAGGGCGGGTAGTTGCTTTAGAGAATGCCACCTAAACCCTTTCTCTGAGGGAGAAGAAAATGAGGTTTAAGGAGTAAGTGTCATATCTGAAGACCCCAGGATAGAAGCCATATTCCTTAATTTCTAGTATTCTGCTCTTGTAATTCAACGCACTGGCTCAATTAAAAAAAAAAAATCCAAGCTGTCACTTAGATAGATACTTAGTAAATGCTAAAGTAAATTGACAAATAGATGACAGAATAGAGGGTTTATGACAGGTTTCCAAATTCCTCTCAGAACAATATATTATTTTTAAAAGCTCAACTAAATGTAATTTTCAGCAAAATAGTAAATATTGGTCAAAATATCACCTGGGACCAAGTGTAACTTGGTAAGTACCAGGGAACCAGTCTTGATTGCTATATTAAGTCAATCAGACTAAGTTTAGCCAGCTGAAGTAGCCTTTATCCTATTTGGTTTGCAAAAAAATAATCTCATGAGTTAGCACGAACAGCTAAATATAAGTTGCAGGTTTCATTTTCCGTTGTTCAGTATGGTTTCGAAACCAAAAGGTGCAAAACTAGGAGATTCACCAACGCCTACAGAAAGTCAACAATTCAAATTGTCACCTTTCTAGCACTCTGTCCTGATTGTAACTCACAGCCAGGCCGAAGAAATGCACACCTCTGTCCCTCTCACCAGAGTCTCTTGAGATGAGTCCTCCCAAATAAATAAGGCATGGCAGGAACGTGGGGGCTGAAGCCAGTCCTGGAGGAACAGTGGCTTGTGAATGTATTGTCATATCCAGACAGGATGCCGCATAGGCTTTAGCCCATATGCTCAACCTCAATCTTAGGTGATGCTGGGGACCCCTTGCAGAGCAGAGGAGTAAATAAAGCTCGAGTTTTATTAAGATAGGGCTCTGGAGGTAGTGAGCGCAGTGAGTCCCCCTTGACCTAAATGCCCATGGCGTTGTGCAATTCCATACTGCAAACCCAGGCAGCTCACGATAAATCTGATTTCAAAACTGTCTTTTGAGGGCCAAGTCTGGCAAAAAGGTGTTTGACATAGGCGTAAAAGCTTCAAAGGGAGGGCAGCCATCTCACATTCAGCTGCAGCACAAGCCGGGAGAGAGCAGTGCTGTTACAGGAAAGCCCTCAGCTGAATGAGATTGAAAGGGGGCAAAGAAGGGTTAATCTCCTCCGATTGAAGGAGAAGCCATTTGGGGAAGGTGAAGAGAATAATCTGTATGAAGAGCAGGGCAGACAAAAAGCTATTCCAGAAAAGAAATTACTGTGCAGGGGCGAGAAGGATGATTTGTCCTCAATTTTAACCGTGAGACCATGTCTTAGATCTCGGAGTCTTTACCTAGCTTTGAAGATACAGTCTCAGGGAGGGCAAAGGGGGCATATTCACACTCAATGCTGGAATACTTGAGCTTTGATTCCATCAGAGATGGGCTGTCTGAAAAGCAGAGGGTGAGGCCAAAGCCACCAGGACACTGTAGCACCCTAACCACAAATTAGAAGGCGGCAAAATAAACAATGAGAATTGCTCATAAAAGAGATGGCAGTGGGTGAATTTCCCTCTCCAGGGGTGGGGAGCACTGCCTGTTCTATAAACTTATTTTTAAAGACTTTAAAAAAGTTTCTTTTGATACCTTTTTTTGAAATAGCATAATATTCATAAGAAGTTGCAAAAAAGTACAGTGAATGTATACTTTATCCAGCTTTCCCTAGTGACGTCTTTCATAACTGCAGCACATTGTCTAAACCAAGAAATGGACATTGATGTAATGCTATTAACTCAGGTACAGATCTTATTTCATTTCACCAGTTTTTAACATATGCTCCGTGTATGTGCATGTGTGCACGTGTGTATGTGTCCATAGTTCTATGAAATGTTATCACAGGTATAGATTGGAGTTACTCATCACAATCAAGATACAGAACTATTTATCACCACAACCCCTGTGCTACCTCTTTATAGTCACCCTTTCCCTAACCCCTGGCAACTACTGATCTGTTCTCTATCTCCATAATTTTGTCACTTTGAGAATGTACTATAAATGGAATCATATGGTACGTAACCCTTTGAGATTGGCTTTCTTTCACCCAGCATGATGCCCTTGTGATCCCTTCAAGTTGCATGTAAACAGTGTGTGTCTTTTCATTGCTGAATAGTATTCCAAGGTGTGGATGTGCCACAGCTTGTCATCCACTCACATTTGTTGAAGGACAGTTCACTAGTTTCCAGTTTTTAGCTAGCACAAATAAAGCTGCTGTGAACATTCGTGTCCAGGTTAATGTGTGAACGTAAGTCTTCCTTTCTCTTGTGTACACACCCAGGAGTAGGATTGCTGGATTGTATGGTAAATATACAATTAGCTTCATGAGAAACTGCCAAACTGTTTCCTAGAGTAGCTGTTCCATTTTATATTTCCACCGGCTCTATATGAGACATCCAGTCTTTCCACATCCTCGCCAGCATTTGCTAACATCAGTATTTTTAATTTTAGCCATCCTAATAGATGTGGAGGGGCTCCTTTTGATGGTCCACAGCTGAGATGGCAGTAAAGTTTGGGTCCTCAGAGCTTGGGTTGGGGGGCCTCAGCTGTCTCTCACTATTCTAGTTTTCCTGATAGCTGTCTACACAGCAGTTTGGGATGTCTGGCATTTAGATGGGAAATCGGGTGGTCTCTCTGGATGTGTGGTGAGCCTTCAGGTGTGCCCAGTTGCTCCTGACTACAGTGGTAGGACATTGCCATCTGGGGACGCCGAGCCTCTTGGCCCAGCAGGCAAACTTGATACCAGTAACACATGCTCCTATGGAGTAGGGAAGGTTATCCATGGGGCAGGGACAGAGCTTGCCTGGGCCAGGGTCCTCCTGCAGCTTAGGCCAGAGACTGTGTGAATGCTTTTTATTCCTAAGGTTAGTTAGCTATTAGTGTAGCGCGAGGAGATGTGGAACATGGAGCCAACACAGACAGGTAAGGGTGGGACCACCAGTGGCACTTATCGAATCTTAGGACCCAATGAACCCTTTTTGCCTTTAGACTTCCTACTCCATGCCTGCCCTAGACTATCCAGCAACATGTGGGCACCTAGTCTGGGTGTCATGGAACTTCAGTTTCTATCTCCTGCGGGGCTTAGATCTAGACTTATCATTACATAAAACTTCCTGATCCAGGGATCCAGGTCCTGTGATCAGTGAGCACTTCTAAGTATCAGAAGGTGCCTTGGTCAAGGAAGTTGAGCAGACAATAGGGTGATGGGCCTTCCATAGAACGAACATTATAGTGAGGACTCAAACTGCCCCAGCCATTCTTGGAAAGTCACCCTCCATCTGTTATACCTCTGATTCAAGGGAGGTGGGAGACATTGCCGGAATCCATACTCATCATGACTCTGATCTACAAGTTCACACCAGGGAGCCAAGAGTAAGGAGAGTAGGGACCCTAAACGGGGAGAGCCATGAGACAGTAGAAGTGTGCCCAGAAGCAGTGAACCTGGTGACCACAGGCAAATTCCCTGGTGTCTAAGCACGTGGGATCGGTACAGCTGAGATGCTCCTTTGGGTTCTGGCTCTTGTGCTTCACCAGGTGCTGTCACAGGGGATCGACATGGACATCTGCATGGAGGAAACTAAATGGTGATTTATAGAACCTGAACATGAAATGGGGACGGTCAGGACCTGAGCAGTCTCTGAAGGCAGAACTTGAAAGTCATATGGTGCGTTGCTGGCCCTCCAGAAGTTGAGGTCGTAGAATGAGAGGGGGCACAGGCAGTCAGAGACCAGCAGGCGATCAGTGGATGTGGTCTGATGGGTTTTGGCAGGGTCATGCAGGCAGGATGGATAGTCACACTTCCTCTTAGAAGGTGGTGAGAATACTAAAAATTTGTTTGTTTGTTCACTACATTCTCTGCTATGATTGTTTCTTCCACTGTTTTCTGAATTTCCGTCTTCAGATCCCTCCTCTCTGGCCCATTGCTCCTCCTTAGCTTCTGTCAGAAGGCAGCCCCGCACACAGCACCCTTCAGATTTACGAGGGCAGGCACAGCTCCGAGCATGAACCTCCCTCGCCTGTGAAGCTATACCGTGGGTCCCCACCCTTGAGGCGGAATCCACTGCAGCTTTCCTCTAGCTCTTGCTTTGTCTTCTTTTTAACTCATGGCTTCACCTAAAATTTGCCGACATGTTTTAGTCTGGAACGTGCCCTGACCACACTCTGCTGTCTTGGTTTCTGACTCTAGACCTCATCTCTTACGCTGCTCTTGTGGCATGGATCTTGCAGACGTTCTCTGCAAGGCCGCTCTATGTCCTCCTGGGTCTAGCTTCAGCACTGCCATCTCAGGGCTCAGGATACACAGTAGTCTGGCCTCATTAGGTGACCAAGATGGGGACCTGGGCCCCTTGCTGGGTCTGGGCTGCTCCCATGTGTCCTGAGATATGGCCCTGCCTATCAGAAGGCAGATAAAAGTTCCGCGGCTGAGGCAGGGGGTCACTTCAGGAGTTAGTCTTCTTGTTGGTGCTTTATGTCTGCTTCCCAGAGGTTGGGTGGCTCTGGGCCCTTTGTCTAGTTCAATCTCTGCCACTAAATCTCTGAGTGACCACCAGGAAGTAAAGAAACCATTTTGGGCCTCAGTGATCTCATATTTATGATAAGGTGTCCTGACTCTCTAGCTAATAATCTTTTTACGTTACCATACCATGGTTTAGGGAAAATCTAAAATTCAGAAGTCAAAAAGAGGCCTTAAGTTAAATTCTGGTTTAGGTATACTAGCTCATGGTCCCTAACTTTTTTCTCATAACTGTTTGCTGAATTGGACGTTTACTGAACTGAATGCAATATGTCAATAGTTCTCAGGATTTAAAGTGCATAAGAATTGGGAGGATGGATTAAAATGCATACTCCTGGGGCCCCTCTTCAGAGCTTCTGCGATGGAGGCCTAGAAACATGCATTTTAATATAAGAAACTAAAGGGGACCATGATTTTGAAATAGACACTGGTACCTTTCCAGAGGCTAATTTACCCATATGTATTAGGAACTTTAAAAACAGGTCATTTGCCCTAGTGATTCAACTTCTAGGAATTTTCCCTATGAGGTCCACAAAGACTTATCTACAAGAATGTTCATATATTTATAACAGTAGAACACTAGAAGCAATCAAAATATTCATCAAAAAAAGAATGGATAAATTAAGATGTATCTGCACAATGGAAACAGATACATTAAAAATCTTGCCTTCAAAGACCAATTAATGACTTGGGAAAATGTTTACAACATTATGTTAAATGGGAGGTGGGGAGGGGGAACAAAACGTCATCTTAATTTTTAAAAGAAGAAAAGAAACATTGGAAAGAAACATTAACATCAAAATGTTAATATTGAATTATGACTCGATTGTTGGCTTACTGGTCATTTTTATTATTTTGTTATTTTTTTTCTGTATTTTCCAGATTTTGCACAGTGACTAGTATGGCTCTTTTTATTTGAAAAATAATGATAATTTTTATTAAAAGAAAAAAATAAATTTGCTTGATATAGAGTGAAACAGAGGGAAAAGAGGTCTTTTACGAGTCCCGCTCAGCCGTGGCCTGGCTGCTGCCGGAGTAATCAGATGACAGACAGGCTCAGTCCTGTGCCTGGGGACAGACAGGCTCAATCCTGTGCCTGGGGTCAGTTTTAGGCTACACTCCCTTTTTCAAGGTACCTTGGTATAGTCAATGCCAAGAAATTTGGGTCAATGAGAAAGTCCTTTCACTAGATTCTACTTTCCTGCTAACTCTAGGATAACAGCCTGTAGCATCTGGGACATGGAGGGGAGTTCCCAGTTTAAATGACATCTTTATTGTTCTTGGGTTGAGCTCATGTTTGTTGCCTCAGTGTAAGCCCCACCTCCACCCCATGACGCTAAGCAGGCTGAACTCATGATTGAAGGCTTTTGGACAAAGAAAAGGGCCCCACTCTGTCTTGGGAGAAACCACCCAAAGTCAACGCTTCCACGCAATGGTTTCCACGCCTCCTTGTCCCAAAGCACTGGGAGCCCCATAGAATGCCAGGAATCATCTTCTTTTGGCAGAGAGATGATTCAACCATCCTCCCTCAAAGATTTCAGTAAATCCCAGGTCAAACATCTCTCTGAATAAAATTAGAAGCCTCTCAGGCCTCTGAGATCAAACTTTTCCAAATGTTCTCGAAATCTTTACACCACATGCTGTGGCTAGTTAGCAATCATGCTAAGAATTACAGATGAAAGTTAATTTAGAAAGATAAAAATAATTTAAAAATAATTATACTTAATAGCAATATCAAAAGCCAAAATGCCAGTGCTGACCATAACTATGGTAATTATTTTTGTCAATGCTTTGACTTAACATGTACTTTTTAGAGTTGCCCAAACCATTTTGCACATATAAAAGGCTACTTATTCTGACAGTCTCAACGTTACATTTCTAAAAAATACCATTTCAGAAGTGGGAGGGAGCTTTTAAGTTCTGATGAAAACCAGAGGCTTCTTGAGTTAAAAACAAAACCTTGAAGTCTTCAGTGTGGTGTTTTCCAAATTGGTTCTTGACAAGAAATTAGGGGATTTCAGCATGAGAAATTATGAAGCCCTATTACTATGAATTTTTAGCCTTGGTGAATATGACATAGTCTTATTGCAAAACCCTCTAAAGGGAGTAACAGGGCATTCATACTGCTGACCCAGGGGGAAAAGGGAGCTTGTACTTCTGTGCTATGACAATTACAAAACCTCTGGGGTTAAAATAACCAAGTGGTCTAGGTGCAGCCTGTGTGACACTGCTATGCTCCATCCGCATCTGCTCATTGTGAGTCAACAAGGTCAGGCAAAGATCTTCAGATGACCTAAGCTCTGAAAAGACTATGCTGCCCCAAATTTGAACCGTACCCCTCGTGTGTAACGAAAATTGAAAAAACCAATAAAATACAAAATTAAGGTTAAGGAAGCTCAAGAAAGTCTAACATTTTCCCCCGTGGTGTCTACTTTGACGCTTTTTTGGAAAATGTTGAATATGAAAGTATTTACCTGGAAGGCAGCTGTGCTTACCACCATACCACAGTGCTAAAATGTGTATTCGTACACAACCCTGCCTTGCTGGTGTTGCCTGTGAGGTCATCCAGCGTGCTGTACTAACACTGTCACATGGTCATGGGGATCTGTGGCTTTCTTTCAAACACCAACTGTTGATGGTGGTAAAATTCTGGTTACCTGATTTGGTAGTCACACATCTCTTCCTGTCTTACCAATGCAGCTAGAAATGAGAAATCAGGAGGTCAACCCTCATCCCCAACCCTATGTCAATTCCTGTGTACTTAGTAATTTGAGGAGTCCTATAAGATAGTAGTTGAAATTTACAAGCTGTGATTAACCAGTCTCCCAAATGAATGAACCCTGACATCTTTCCTCTTGGACTGTGGTCTTAGGCTCTGTCCTTCCTGGCAGATTCTGTTAGGCTGGGACTTGTAGCAACAGACTGTCCCCATTTAGCTCCAGCTTTTGAAACCTGGTACTTGTTCTCAACCTACTCCTCGGGCTGCTCCCTTCTAGAGGGCACTGTGTCCCCCCATTCAACCTGGTCTTATCTTCCGCTTAGTCCACAAGCCCAGCCAGATCCTGGCTCAGTAGACAATTTCAGTCCCCAAAAACCCAGGAAAATGGACTTTCAGAGGTGGAAATATTTTTGCAACAAATCAACTTGTTATTCTATCCCACTCCTCCTCGGTCCACTCCCAATGTGAGAGGACTGGACAGAGGCTAGGCAGCAATAATAGGAGAGCAGGCTAGGCATAGGCTCTGTCAGAAATCTGAGAGGCTGTGTCACACTGGCCAGTACAGGCCTTCCTACACAATGGACAACGCATGCTCTTCAGGGTATGCATGTGGGTGCCAGAAATGTCAAATCCAGGAGCAAAATTCTATCAGAAGCCAGAGTGTTTAGCTAGATATTGATGACAAAACTAGAGAACTAGGTACCAGGCAGTTCAGGCAAAGACTCTAGACTATTTTTATCAGAGCCCTTTAAGTTAGAGGCATCATAAGGTGCTCACTATATGGTTTCTGATGTTTATCAGCAAAGGAAATTCTGTACCAAGACCAACAATGGCTAAAAGGCTACATAAAGTATAAAAACAGTTAAGGGTTCTCCAAACAGGGCTTATAAATTTACTGCTCATTATTTTAGTAAATGTTTTAAAACTTTTCTTGAAAAGAAAAAGCTAGAATTATATATCAAATCCTTTTGGGTAGCATTTATATCACCAGCCTGAGCCCTTTTAGTCTATTTTTAAATGTTTCTCTAGTAACTTGGTTTGAAGGTCTCACCTTAGTCAAAGTTTTTTCTCCTTTGATTAAGTGTCCCAAGACCTGGAGCATATCAGGTAAGATAGCTTTCCAAAGCCCCCAGGAGCAGACAGAAGCATGAGCTAAGGAAACCATGAACTTTCCTATAGGCTACTGGGGCTCACAGTAGGGTAGAGCAGAATTCTGTTGGACAATTCCAACTAGTATGACTAGATCCAGGAAAAGGAATCAAAGCCAAAATGATCCTAGACCACAGGGACCGTGGAAGTAAAAGAAGGGGAAGAATGTCCCTCCTGGTTCACTGGCCACTGGCAGTATGGTGGTGCTCACGTGAAGGCTCAAGGTCATGCGAGGTGTCTTGAGAAATCTTACCCACTGCTCCCTGCCCACTTGGCCAGATGTTACCTAAGAATGTCAGGGAATTCTAAATATCTGATAATTTTTAACTTCTCCCACTGCTCCATTCTGCAACTTTATCCTTGGGCATCTCCAAATTCCTTGATGTGCTGTGCCAGAGAGAACTATGTCTTCTCTAGAAATTCTCCAGAATTGTCACTGGAAGTAGCTGCCCCACCAGGAACTACATTTCCCAGACTCCTTTGTGGTTAGTTGTGGTCATGTGACTGAGTTTTAGCCAATGGAATGTGAGTAGAAGTGATGTGTAACTCTTCTAGGTACGGCCCTTAAAAACCTCCCACGTGGGCTTTTTTTTAAAAGATGATCAGTAAGGGGATCTTAACCCTTGACTTGGTGTTGTCAGCACCGTGCTCTCCCAAGTGAGCTAACCGGCCATCACTATGTAGGATCTGAAACTGTGGCCTTGGTGTTATCAGAACCACACTCTCCTGAGTGAGCCACCCACCGGCCTCCATGTGGACTTTTTCACACTCTTCTTCCACTGGGGAGTGGAGACACCCCCAGGTGACCCCTAAAACCACACACTGCAGAAGGCAGAACCTCCCTCAACTTGTGTCTTTGAGTGAACACATGAAAGAGAATTGCCCCACTGACCTGCACTGTTATGTGAGTGAGAAATAAACTCTTACTGTGTTTCAGCCATTACACATTTTGGGATCTATTGTGGCAATTAGCCTATCCTAATACATATCCTCTTTGATTACAGCAGTTATCATCGTGTGTGGAAGTCTTTGTGCACTTTTCCCCTTTTAAAAAATCTTACAACAAAACCAAAAAAATAGAATTAGTAGACTTATATTTAAGCAGCTGTTAAGGACAAATGACACTCACCAAATTAGTGGTCACAGTGCTCAGGTCCTGCAGCCAGAGGAACAGTAGTACAGCAGAGCCTCACGTCAAGACAACCTGATATATGAAAAGTAAACGAAAAAATAAAATCTAAGACCTACAAATCAGATATGTTAGAGTGTGATAGTTAATTTCCAACGGGTGTTGTCAGTTTCCAAAGTAATGTGCCAGTTTTCCAGTAAATGACAAGCTTCCCTGTTGCCTTTCAACAGGGTGGATGGGGGGAGGTTTAAGGAGGGATAGGCTGAGTAAAGGGCATAAAGAAAAATCATGATTTGTAATAATAATATGCTTATATAAATAATATTTTTTAAAAAGATTCATTTTTAAAATATATCCCCCCAATCATTTAAACATAGAATTTGTGAAGAACAGACCTACTCTGCTAAGTAAGCTGTACAAAGACCAGATGCTGACCCAGGGGATGACTTTAGAAACCAGGAAAATTAGGGTATAATTTCTATGCTTATGTGTTCTGCAGTTCTTATGTACACGTTAAAACTTTTCTCTTGGGGACTTAACTTTCTTGGGTAGGAACTTCCAGAGCTTGTAAAATTATAGCTATGCAAAGACCTAAGAATTTTTAGACAAAGTTAAAAATGTCACATTGTAATGTGTCTTTGTGTTTAATATAATCCCAGATGTAATAGTACAAGTGGGAATGAAAATAAGCCTTCTGTAAATAGGGTGATGAGAAAATGGAGATGCGTACACCAGAACAACTAGAAACAACCAGAAACAACCGGAAAAAACCGGAAACATGCTCTGTAAAGGCAGCTAGATAGTTGACGTTTTCTTTCCTGGGCTGCCATCTTTTACCAGGTTAAATGTGAAAATACCATTTGACGGCACAGGTTACATATTTGCCTAAAATAGGGCTTATTTTTATGCCTGATCACTCGATGTAAGATCCAGGAAGCAAACAATCTAGAACTCTGAACAAACATTCCGGCAGTCCGAAACAGAGTACTTGGCCGAGAGGAGGAAGAAGAGATAAAACAAGAGGGCTGACAGGGAAAGGCACTGGATTACGCCATTTTCCCCAGAGTTTTAGCCTTAATATCTTTTAAAAAAATTTTTTTGCGTTCTTGTCTGGTCCTGTGGAGAAGAGAGTGATCAGATCCCTTTGGGGCTGTATTCAGAGGGTCTCCCAAAGGCAATCCCCACGTCCCCCTCTGGGCTGGGCCTGCCAAGCCTCAGGTGTCAGGGAACAAGATGGCGCACCACAGCGAAGGGCACTGAGCAAGGGGGGCCAAAGGTGGGCCTTCACTTACTCGGAGGCGTTGGCTCCTCGGAAGCCCAGATGCTGCCAACTCCCTGGCTCAGGAATTACAACCGCTTTCTTGCTCTGGTTCTTCACTTCTGGTCGAGATCAGCTCCACATAATTTTCTGATGATGTCACCCATTCTGACTTGCTACATTTTGAAAGTTGATCTACATGTGAAACCTTCCATGAGGCTTTAAAACAAAAGAAGAAGAAGAAAAGAAAAGAAAGGTGTGCTGTGGGGAGATGGAGAGCAGGAGAAAGGCGGTCGCCTCCTTATTTTGAGATTTGCTGCAGCTGCGAGTGCCACTCCCCAGCCAGTTTCCTGGCTGCAGAGGGAGGCCAGTGGCCGGGCGTGGGTGACGTCAGGGCCAGGCCTGAGTCATCACCAGCGGCCGGGCTGCCCTGCCACTCGGAAGGGGACAAAAGGAACCTTTGATGTCCAGAGGCCCTCCTCTCAGCACACCCGCCGGCACTGAGCAGCAGGCCAGAACATTCCTGCTGTCTCCCCACCCCCGACCACTCTTCCTACTTCCGGAACAGTCCCAGACAGATTCAACAAGACCTCACCAAAGGACATCACTCTCCTGCTGCTCTCTGTCAAAGAGAGAGCAGGGAAGAAGAGAAGAGGTCGTTTCCCTGGGGACCTCTCACTTACCCTGCCGTCCCCCTTCTTCCTGTGGTGCCACCTTCCCCAGGGAGCTGCAGTGGTATTAAAAGAGATGTGGACAGGTGCAAGGCACTCTTGTCACCATCCGTGGGCAGCACCCGGCAGTCAGTGTCTGCTCTCCTCTGCTCTCGTGCTGTGGCGCGGGCCTCAGCTCCATGCTCGCTGGGTGCCAGTGTGAGCTAGCTGTTTCTGGATTTGAGAAGGCACCACTCTTTAAAGAGGGATATTTGTATCTAAGTGCCTGGCATGAGGCTCAGTAAATATATAATGAATGAATGAATGAATGATAATTTAAAAATAAAGCACGAATAGTAGAGGGCATATATTGAATACTTACAGAGAATGTTCAAGCCTCTGTGCTAAGTGCTTTATGATCATTATTTCATTTATTGATATTACACAACAAAGCTATGAGGTGGTACTAATATTATTCCCAATTCCATAGATGAAGAAATGGATGCTCAGAGAGGTTAAGACACTTTTCTAAAGACTCACAGCTAGTTAGTGGCAGAGCCTGGATTATCTGATCTCAGATCCTGTATTTTTAACCACTATGCTGAGTGGCTGGAGTGAAGGAAGGAATATTGACTAAGGGCACTCTGTCCAGGAGAGGGAAAAAAGGATAAAGATGGGATTTGAAACCAAATCCTGCAAGGAAACAATGGAACAATTAAGGATATTCTGTCTAGGTTTGAGAGGCTTCATGATCTCCTGATTGAGACTGGTAAATACCAGGTCTGAGGCTTGGCCAGTGTGTGGGTTACCCAGAGTGGCCAGGAGGGCAAGTCTGTCATCAGGTCCATGTGGGGATGAGAAGCTAGAAGTGCAAGACAAAGCCATCAAGGTCTGGTGGCTGCAGGCCTGTGCAGGGTCTGAGAGCCAGAGTGGACAGAGCATCACAGAGAGAGCCACAGCCCAGGCTTGTCTCTGTTGCCTCCTGGCCTCATGCATGTGGGTGGGAGGGCTAGTGAGATTAAAGGGATTAGCCTGGAGCAGGCAGGAAGACTATGATAGACAGGAGAGTGCTCTCAAAGACTCCACGACCCAGCAAAGGAGTAGTAACTCTGGTGTGGGTTCAGAGTACGAGGAGGGACTGGAAGTGACAGGGAACAGATCTAGACTTGACAGTGGTAGCCATTGTTCTACTGGAAGTAGCTGCTTTAGGGACCGAGTGAGCGTGCTGGGAATGGCTGTGTTCAAGCCAAGGTGAGGAGGGGCGGCAGGAAGAGAACATCCGCTTATGGGGGTGTCTGGGCTCAGGATAAGGATGACCTCGGAGGTACCGTCTCCCTCTGTGGTTATGGTTCTGTAGCTAGTACTTTTCCATGATTCCCTTAGGGTAAATTTTTCCTTGCAAGAGGAAGACAAAAGCCAGGAATTCCCAGCCACTTGCAGAAAGGGGTTGGGAGGTATTGGTGGCCTTCTCAATAATGCTGCCCCATAGCGTTCCTTCCCACTGTGGGGTGGGTGTCTGGTCACAGGGACCTCTGTCTTTGGCTCAGAAAACCTATGACTCTGGTGGCTAGGGACATTGTATAGTTGTCTTATTCCTGGGGGCTCTGCCAGTTGCCACTCTGAGGAATTACACTTGGTTTGTGGGGTTTGAATCCCTAGGCAGGTGGAATTAGCAGAGGTAAACGTCAGAAGAGAGAAAGCCACACGCTTTTTTTTTTTTTTTTGTCTTTTTCCGTGTCCGGCAACAGATCGCAACCCTCAGTGTTGCTCCTGCGCCTCGCTCAGCCAGTGAGCGGGAACCGGTCTGTATGTGGGATCCGAACCCTCGGCGGGAGCGACGCCGCACTTCCCAAGCGGCGCACTACAGCAGTGCGCCACCGGGCCGGCCCCAGCCACACGCTTTTAATCAAGGGAGCCCCAACCACTGATCAGGTTCACTGTCAGTGTCCACACAAACCCTGACCTTGGGCTGAGGAAAGCGCTTTAAGTTCCAGGCATTTTTGGCAGAAGGTTTGTTTATTCTTTTCTTCCCTCTCTGCAGAAAATGCCTCTGGGCACCTCCCTGCTCTGTTTCCCAAAGGCTCAGTGGCCTTGCTTGCTTCACATACATAGGCGTTTATTTCTGTAATAAGATAAACAGAGGCTGACTATTCCTTTACTCTACCTTGTGGGACTGGGATAATGTGAACAGAAAAAGAAAGGAAAGAAGCAGAAATGATTAGTAAGCTTAAGTGAGACACAGATCCTTGCGATGTGTGCTCTGGGGTTGACACCAACGGTGAGGATAAAGTCAGGGAATTGGGTAAACCATCCACTTGGCGATACAGAGAAGTAAGTACAGTGACACCTCCCTGGCCTCTATCCCACCTGCAGCACCCCGTCCTCTGCTACAACATATGCAGTTGTATACTGCTAATTTAAAAAGAAAATAACTTTTATGGGTTCAAGATATTCCCCCGATTTCTCTCATTTCATTCACATGTAAAAAAAAACCACACAATTTATTAGGATACAATTTATATATCATAAAGTTCGCCCACTTAAAGTGTACCATTCAATGGATTTTAGTATATTTACAGAATTGTGTAACCTGTAATCTAATTTTACATTTTTGTCAAATTGTCTGAAAAATATTGTACCTATTAGCTGTCACTCCTCATCTGTCCCCACACCCAGCCCTAGGCAAACACTAATCTGCTTTCTGTCTCCACAGGTTCTATTCTACCCATTTCAGGCAAGTGGAATCATACAATATGTGGCCTTCTGTGACTGGATTCTTTCACTTAGCATAATGCTCTCAAAGTCCATCTGTGCTGTAGAATATTTCAGTACTTTATGGTTTTTCCTGGACTTGTGCTTTCATGTCTCTTGGGTAGATAGCAAGGAGTGGGATTGCTCGGTGATACGGTAACTCTGTTGAACATTTCAAGGAACTGTCAGACTATTTTCCAAAGTGCCCCATCATTTTACATTCGAACCAGCAGGGTGTGAGGGTTCTGATTTGTCACATCCTCGCCAATACTGTTATTGTCTGTCTTTTTGATTATAGCCTTCCTAGTGGCTATGACATGGTCTCTCATTGTGGTTTTGAATGACATTTACCTAATGACTAATGATATTGGGTGTTTTTTTATGAGCTCATTAGCCTTTTGTTTATCTTTGGTGAACTAACTATTCAAATCCTTTATCCAGTTTTAAATTAGGTTATTTGTTTTTTTTTATTTTTGAATTGCAGGGGTTCTTTATATCTGAGGGTACTTCAAAAAATTTGTGGAAAAATGGAATTAAAAGATAATACGAATCTTTCCATGAACTTCCTGAAGACCCCTAGTATTCTGAATATAGCTTCCTTAGCAGGCATATATTTTACACATGTTATCTCCGTATCTGTAGGTTGTCTATTCACTTTCTTGATGGTGTCCTTTGAAGTGTAAACGTTTTTTAATTTTGATGAAGTCCAACTTATTGACCTTCTTTTTTATCACTTGTGCTTCTGCTGTCAGGTTTAAGAAGTCATCATCTAACCCAAGATCGTGAAGACTTCACATGAGTTTTCTTCAAGAGTTTTATAATTTTAGTTCTTACATTTAGGTCTATGAACTACTTTAAGTTGATTTTGTTTATGGTGTAGATAGGGATCCAAATTTGTTCTTTTCATGTGGATATCCAATTATCCCAGAACCATTTGTTGAAAAGACTATTCTCACAATAATTCTGTACATTTAAAACTGTTCTAAAATAAAATGTTGGTCTAAAAAATAGTCTATTCTTTCTCCCATTGAATTATCTTGGCCCTTTTGTCAAAAATCAACTGACCACAAATGTTAATATTTATCTTTGGACTCGTAATTCTATTCCATTGATCTAGATGTCTCTTCTTATGCCAGTACCACACTGTTTTATCACTATAATTTCATAATAAGTTTAGACATTGGGAAGTGTGAATCCAACAACTTTATTTTTTATCAAGATTGTTTTGGCTCTTCTGGATCTCTTGCATTTACATATGATTTTTAGGATCAGTTTCTCAATTTTGTAAAAAAATCCAATTGGGATTTTGCTAGATAATGTTTTGTACCTGTAGACCAATTTGTGGAGTATTCCCATCTTCACTATGTTAAGTCTTCTGATCCATGAACCTGGGAAGGCTTTCCATTTATTTAAATCTTTAATTTCCTTTAACAATGTTTTGTTGTTTCCAGTGGAAAAGTCTTACACTTATTTTTGTTAAAGTTATTCTTAAGTATTTTTATTCTTAAATGATATTGTTTATATTGGAAATCATCTTTGCTCGTAGATTTGTTAAGAGCTTGTGCTTTGGTGACTGAAAGACTCAAGTTCCAGTCCTGGCTCCACTATTTATTAGCTATATAACCTTAAGGTTACTTAGTGTGCATCAACCTCCTTTTATTCATCTGAAGAAAGGAAATAATAATACTGGCTCATGGGTTTGTTATGCAGATTAAATAAGATAATGTGTATGTAACCTTATTGAGGCCATGACCCACATGGTCCAGTCTCAGGGTGATGTCGCAGTCCAAGAAACCCAGTCTAGTCACCAAAAGTAATTTCAAATTAACTTCTTATATTCAAAACTTGCATTTCTCAAATATTATGCAGAGCCCCTGTGATACTTCTCAGCACTCTTTCCCCCTCCTCTCCAAGCCCCTTTCACCCCACAGCTTCTGCCTTCCCTTCTTTCTCCCAGCTCCATAGAAAGCTTTTTCTCTGGTCCTAACCCATGTTCCTCTGGTCCTTCTCCTTCTGTCCAGTTCTTCTTCTGATGGGGCAGTTGAAGAAACTGGACAGGCAAAGCCAAAACTCTTTTTAGTGGGCAAGAAGAAAAGAAAATCAGGGAACCCTCAAACTTGATTTATCTCCCATCACTCATGTAAAGTGCTTAGTGCAATGCCTGATACATAATAAGGGCTCGATGAATGTTGGATTTAAGAATTTTTTGTGATGGTTACATTATGCCCATCTATATGTTCGGTTTAAATCACAACCTCTGAGAATACAACCTAGAGGCTACTACCAAATGGCCCGTGCTCACTCATTTAGGTGAATTTGGGGAATTTGAATTTGGAATTGTTTTTTTTTTCTTCCTCAGAGAATCAGCCCCTGGAAAATTGTAAAAAGTTCATCACTGAGGCTCCCTGAGTAATGTTTGGGTGCCACATCCCCTGCTCCTTCCCTCGACCCAGCACCACAACCTCCTCTGTGTTCCTTCTCTCCTCCCACAAAAGCTTCTAGAAAAGTGCCTTTAAAACTGCAGATCAGGACCCATTAGACAATGTGTTAGCATCAGTTTAAAGTGAGAGTCTAAAAGAAAACAGAATAGAAAAATTCAAGTACATGATTAATAACTTTTGTTTCAGTTTTATACACGTACGTGAGCTGGGTTTCTCTGTGGAACATATTTCCTACCGTGGTTCAGGGTTTTGTTTTGTTTTTAAAGTTTAAAAAACAGTGTTGCAGTAGATCCTTCACTTTCATTAAGGTGTTTAAACAACTCATAAGAGCAGAAACTAACACCCCCCTAAATGGTCCTCCCTTTTGATGGGGATCAAAACCTTAAGACCTGGGGATGAAGTTCCATCAGTAGTAAAAGATCTAGGGCATTGGGGCCTTTTCCTGTAATTAATAATGCTTGGAGAAGAAATATCTTCTCTTGGCTGTGTGGATCTTCACCCCCTCCTCATGCCACCTCTCAACCATCCCCTCCTCTCACTCCTACAGAATCTGCAAATGCACACCCTGAACCTGTGAGGGGCTTGCAGTTTTTCACGACTCGTGTACTCCATCTCATTTGATTCTCACAACTATTCAACGAAGTTGATGGGTCAGATCCAAGTCCTTGCTTGACCACTTAACTTAGTGTGTGACCTTAAGCAAGTTACTTAACTAGCCCCAGACTCCTCAGCTCTATTACATATATAACCAGAGAGGGTAAGAGACCTGGCCAACATCACACAGCCCGGAAATGGCAAGACGAGGAACAGAACTAGATTTTTCACCCCCCAGTCTGGTTGACCTACAGGATCCCTTCATGAAAATGCATATCTTTTTTTAGAGGCATGATTCATCTGACTGCATTACAAAGAATGTTTAAAAAGCAAAGACACTTGCTCCCTGCCCCCACCGCCATATCTAAAAACACCGAATTTTATAGCACAAAGCACAAGACAAATAGTTCCTCATCCCTCATGTTTAAGGGTTATCACTCTCAACATCAAAGACTATTTATTTAAGGCCAGGGCTGTCGGAAACAGAAACATGTCAACAAGGAGAGGAAAACAAAGTTCCCTGAGTGCTCTGTTTCTGTCTTTTGTGTAGCAGAGTGTCCCCTCTAGTGGCTCTGGAGGAAAACAACTTCTGGAAAATACATTTATAGATTCAATATTGACCCAGTCAGAGAATTTCGAGCCTTGAGGGAGCTTAGAGAGCACTTGCTTCCAAGCCTCCCCTCTCTGAAGAGAAACTGAGGACAAGAGCCGTGACTCTCACCCAGGAAATGTTTGGCAACATCTGGAGACATTTCTGGTTGTCATTGGCGGCGGGGGGTTGGGGTGGGGGTGGGGGTGCTACTGGCATCAGTGGCAGAAGCCAGGGATGCTGCTAAACATTCTACAATATACAGGACAGCCCCTCATGACACAGAATTATCTGACCCCATATGTCAATAGTGCTGAGGTGGAGAAACCTTGGACTAGAGAACCGGTGTGACCTGCCCAGGGACTGGCAGCTTATTCCCAGCTTTGACAGCTCAAACTAAGTGCTCTTTTTTCATTTCTTTAAAAGCAGTTTTATTAGAATTGTTAAAAATCCAAAAATAATGTATGCTTATTAATACTCATAAAATCAATATAATAAAAGACTTAAAAGATTTTTTCCATCCGCTCACCCCTTACCAGAATCAATGTTAACATCCTTAGTGGCTTATTACAGTGAACTATATTAAAATGCCAATTTTAGACTACTTTTTACTTACAAAAATGGCAATTTCCTATGGCTCAACTTACGATACTCATCCCTTCCTCCATGCACACACTGAGACAAGCAACGATGCACATACGGAGGGTTCTTTTAATTCTGTTCATTGTACAAAAGTTGGATTGGATTCAACAACACACATTACTTTACAGCATGCTTTTTTAATTTTATAAATTGAATATCTCTTCAGATCAAAGATAAGGATGTTCTGCATGTGTCCAGAAGTTTGGGATGCTCAGTACTGTGGGGTCCTAGGAGCTATGACAGGCATTAAAGGATACTGAGTTATGTGGCGTGTGTCTCTGACACTTTAGATTTCACCCTTTTGTAGCGAGCTTGGCTCAGGATTAGAATCTTCTGTAGGCCATGCTGTCTAATTAGAAATTGATAACGTTCTTTGTTGTCTTCATATTTATTATTATAGATACTTTCTATTTATAGAAAATAACATTGGTTTCCTATTGACTATGGGGGTATAAAACTTCATTTTAGGACAAATTTAGGTGAAAAACTGGAACAACTCAAATAAAAAATTTTTTTTTTTTCCTTTTTGTCTTTTTTCGTGTCCGGCAATGGATCGCAACCCTCAGTGTTGCACCTGTACCGGACCAGGACTGGCAACGGGATCACAACCCTCGGTGTTGCGCCCGTACCTCGCTCAGCCAGTGAGCGGGAACCGGTCTGTATGTGGGATCCGAACCCTCGGCGGGAGCGCGCCGCTGGGCTCGCAAGCGATGCACTGTAGCAGTGCGCCACCGGGCCAGCCCATAAAAATGTTTTAATGGTACAAGATTGATTAGAGTTTGAGAAAGAGTGATCTAATTCATTATTGGTATGGCTGATTATATGTTGCTCGGTCATTCCCTAACTGATGAACAAATAGTTTTTTTCCCAGGAATTTTTTAGAAATTTGTTTTGCTACTAGAGCAATGCTGCAATAAATGTCCTTATACTTTCATATTTTTATTTCTATAGAACAGATTGTCCAGTGGGAGACAGCTGACACAAATTTTTTTTTTTTTGTCTTCTTTTTTTATGTGACTGGTAAGGGGATTGGCTTGGTGTCATCCACACCGCACTCAGCCAGTGAGCACACTGGCCATCCCTATGTAGGATCTGAACCCGTGGCGGGAGCGCTGCTGTGCTCCCAGCGCCGCACTCTCCTGAGTGAGCCACGGGGTCGGCCCATCGAATTTTTTTTTTTTTTTTGTATTTTAAATTTTTATAGATATTTTCAGATAATTTTCAAAAAAACTGAAGCAAGTCATACTCCAGCCAGCAAGATGAGATTGAACATTCTCCCACATCCCTGACATCACTGGATGTTATTACCTTTTTAAGTTTTACCAATCCGATAGGTAAAAATTAAAATCTCATTTTCCTTTAATTTGAATTTTCCTGACTCTGAAATATAGGGGTTAAGAGAATAGACTCTGAAGCCAAAATGCTTGGATTGATTTGAACCCAAGTCTGCCATTTAATGGCTTTATTTCCTTGGTTAAGAGTCTTAACATACTTTTCACATCTGTCAAGTGGAGATAATAGAAGTGCCCATCTCATAGGGTTACTGTGAGAATTAAATGAGTTAATATATGTAAAGCTTTAAGAAAAGTGCCTGGATTATATTGGGTATTACATAAGTGAGTATTATGGGTGAGTTTGAATAACTTTTTGCAAGTTTATCGATCACTTGTATTTCTTTTTTGTGAATTGCTTTTCCATATCCTTTGCCTATTGTTCTATTGATGCATTTGTCTTTTTCTTATCAATATGTAGGTGCTCTTTGTATATTAGGCATATTTAGGCACGTCTGATTTATGTGTTGCAAACACACTTTTCTTCACTTTATCATTGGTCTTTTGACTTTGGGTGTGGTATATATTTAAATATGCAACAATTTAAATTTGTATGTAGACAAACACTTTCCTTTACAGGTTCTAGGTTTTCTGTCTTGCCTCTTTTACCTTTAATGTTAAACAAATATACTCCTAATTTTGAAATATATTTTTATTATTTTATTTTTTACTTCAGTATTTAATTCTCCATGATTATGACCTATAGTGTGAGATCAAAAACCACAAATCAGTATCCTACTAAGCAATCTCGTTACCTGCAAGATCTTCCCATCTTGAAAAACACCTTTCATTTGATCCTGTTGCCCAATTTCTCTCCTGCTTCCTGTTCTAACAGTCCCTGTACTCTTACACCATCCATCCCTCTCTCTCAAAGCTCTGTCATCTTCCTCCCCGTTATTGGAATGTAGCAATTGAAGGTTACCAGTAACCTCCTAATAACCAATTCCATCACCTTTTCCTTGATCTTCGTCCTTCTTATCCTCACTGTGCCATGTGACCTTACTGGCTACTCCCATTTTTGGAAAGACTGTCCTTTGTTGGATTAAGGATGCTGAATCCTGGGTCTTCTTTGGCTCTTGTAGCAAATGCTGCTGTTTGCCTACCCCCAAACCACCTCCTCTCCCTTCCTTCTCACCACCCACTATAGAGGCTGACAATGGCAAATATGCACATTCTCAGCCTACTTTGCAGCTAAGGCATGGATTTGTGATGTGGTCCCAGCCACTGGCACATGAGGGGAAATCTGTTGGGTAGGGTACTGGGAAAAGGTTTGCTTCCTCAAAAAACAGAGACGCATGTTTTTGTGAGCAATTGCATCAAGCAGTGATGCCTTGAAGAGCAGCAGCATCTTGCAACAATGAGGGGAAAGTCAGAGTATAAAAGGCAGTACACATTGGTATGTCATGGACCAAATCTAGAACCACATACCTCCAGATTTCTTGTTAGTAAGATAATGTGTCCCTGTTATTTAAGCCACTTACAGTACAGTGTTTTCTTACTTGCAGCCAAAAGCTTCCTTACTGAATACTCCTATGATCCCATAACAACTTCTTACTAGCCTCCTAATGGGTCTCCTTGGCTTCCCAGCTCCCTTCTACCATCCTGCATTAAGACCATTGTCTCTAGAGACCCAGTTTGAATAGAGAACTCTGTAGCTTAAGCCTTTAGCAGTGACATCATGCCAAACAAAAGAAGCCATATGCAAAAGAGGACATATTACATGATTCTATCCATGTGAGATGTCCAAAACAGGGAAATCTACAGGGGCAGAAAATAGATTAGTGGTTGCTTAGGACTGGGATGGTGATGGGGTTTAGGAAATTGACAGCTGAAAGGTATGAGGTTTCTTTTTTTTTTTTTTTTTTAAAGGGGAGAAGTCAATTTTTTTATTATTATTTTTATTTTTATTTATTATTATTTTTTTGTCTTTTTGTCTTTTTTCCGTGTCCGGCAACGGATCGCAACCCTCAGAGGTTTTTTTTTTTTTTTTTTTTTTTAAAGGGGAGAAGTCAATTTTTTTATTATTATTTTTATTTTTATTTATTATTATTTTTTTGTCTTTTTGTCTTTTTTCCGTGTCCGGCAACGGATCGCAACCCTCAGTGTTGCCCCCGTACCGGACCGGGGACCGGCAATGGGATTGCAACCCTCGGTGTTGCTCCCGCGCCTCGCTCAGCCAGTGAGCGGGAACCGGTCTGTATGTGGGATCCGAACCCTCGGGCGGGAGTGCTGCCGCGCTTCCCAAGCGGCGCACTATCCAGTGCGCCACCGGGCCGGCCCCTTTTATTTTTATTTTTTAAAAGATGACCAGTAAGGGGATCTTAACCCTTGACTTGGTGTTGTCAGCACCACTCTCTCCCAAGTGAGCCACAGGCTGGCCCTTGAGGTTTCTTTTTGAGGTGATGAAAATGTTCTAAAATCGACTGTGATGATGGTCATACCTATCTGTGAAGATACTAAAAACCAGAGACTTGTATTCATATATTTTAAATAGGTGAATTGTATGGCATATAAATTATATCCCAATAAAGATTTTTTTTTTAAAAGCTTTAAATGGTGATCCATTACCTAGAATATGAAGCACAAATTTATTATGTTGGTATTCAAGGCTTTCCACCCTCCAGCCTCAAACTACCATTGAACTTAATCCCGATTACTTCCCTATGTGGCAGACAATTTTACAGCTCACAAGTGGTTCCAGAAACATGATCTGTGCTTCTCTGCTTCTCTGCCTTTTCTCCTGTGCTCCCTTGACCTGGAATGACCTCTACCACCATCTTAGTCTACCAAAATTTAACTTGCCTTCAAGGTCCAGTTCAAATGTTTTCCCCAATCTTCCCAGGTATAAATGCCCCTTATTCCTCTGAATTTATGGAATTCAATGTACTTCACATGGTGCTTACTTGGCTTCTTTTACTGGTTTTTGTACACACAACCTTATCAGCAGGATTAGCTCCACAGTGACCACAGTTTCTTAATCAAAAACTGAGTGTTAACTGTGCCAGTAAGAAAGAATACTACAAATCAGAACCATTTTAGAAAACTAGGGTTATGTGGTTGCCATAATAGTCTTCCCATTAGCGCATATGATATTTGTTGGATGACATCCCTTCCTCTCATAAAGTCCTCGCCGCTGTCTCTCAGATGAAAGAGCTTAGCTTCCTTTCTCTAGGATGCATGGAAAAATGTGGTTAGGTGGTTTTAATAAATGGCGTTACCCTTATGTTATATGCCAAATAAATAAAAGCTGGATTGATGATCAAATTTTTTTTTAAAAAACTATAAAAATACCAGAGGGAAAAATAAAATAGAATTTAAAAAAAATCTTATGATGGAGACCTTCCTAAATAAATTCCCAAATCCAAAATCCCATAAAGAAAATCATTGCTAGATTTTTCTACATAAAAACCCAAACCTTCTGTATGGCCAAAGACACCGTAAGCAAAGTTGAAGGACAAATGGCATACTTTGAAAATATTTTCAAGAGAATAATAGTTAAAAGATTAATATCAGTACCAACTGAACAAACACATTAGGAAAAGGGCAAAGAATATGAACAAGTAAATCACAGAAAAAAGTACTAACAACGAACAGCATATGAAAGATACTCAACATCATCAACATCAGGGAAATGGAGAAAAATGCAAGGAGGGTCATTTTCCTATCAGATTGGCAAACACAGAAAAGATTGGAATACCCATAATGGTCTCAAACATAGTAGTAGTGATGGGAAAACAATATGGTTATATACAATTTATAATAGATATTACATTATAATATAGTACTTATAATATGTTATAATATATAATTTTGAAAAGAGCAATTTGGTAGGATCTAATTATTTTTTGCAATGAATGGATATTATATTTACAATTCCCAAGGGAACTTTTAAAAAGTCATTCTTGAGGATTAATGAAGGAAATACCAAATCGTTTCTTTTCCAATTTCCCTATTCTAAGAGGCTTATGTAGAATACTCTTTTAAAGATAATTTCCAGGTTGTTTACAGTACTAAATAAGGAAGCCTGCCAGTAACAATCGTCTTTAAAAGCCCTATTCTAATTCTTTAGGTGAGATTTATGTTTAAATTCCACATATTTGCCTGAATGGATAGTAGCAATATCTGGCTACTTTTTAATGTGCTGTATGACCGACTGACCGACTCTACGAGGGGAGAAGCGGTGGGGAGGGCTCTGCTTCGTCCTGCCACGTCCCGCTTGATCCACGTTCAGTTGGGTAATTGCTTTTGTTTCCCTGCTGCTTAGCTGAGCTTTAATGTAAGGTTGGGTATACATATAGAGTTTTATCAATCTTTACGGCCAACTAAATATCCAGACTTTTCCTGAACCTGGCATATTACCTTATCCCACTGTCCCTCCTAAACAGGACAATATCAGCCCTATAACATGTTAGCACGAGTTAGAAAAAGGTGTCCCCTCAGGGGCAGCTGAAGCCAGGTTGCAGGCGTGGTGGGTGGATTGCAGGTGTCCTCAGGCCCTCTCACCCCCTGGGCCACTATACTAGCAGTCCGGCCCCTCACACCAGCCCTAGTCCAAATGCTGTACAGGGAATCCTTGCACATTGCCATTTCCTCATTTCAGATGGTCACGGGGCACAGTGACACCTGCTGCAGTTAATGCTGCAGACATGTGGCTCAAGTTTCTCAGGGCTTCTCTCTCTGAGCTGCCCTTTGAGATTTCATCAGGGGTCCAAATCTCCTTTGCTAAAGCTTGTGGCCATCCCACCCCCACCTCCACCAACACACACACTCAGACACCCCCCACCAGGCTGAGTGTTCACCCTTGAAACAGAGTGTGGCAGAGATGTTAACTAGTGTCTTATCCTTTTTACTGCTGTGGTCTTATCAGCAAAAAAGAATGATAAGGTAATTTTCTTCTTAGCCTTGAGTTTTGTGTTCTGGGCTGGCTCCACTTCCTCATGGGGAGAGAAATAGTTCTTTGTGCTTCAGAGCCTAAAACAGAGAAATTTCTGGGCCCCAGAATAAAGCCCCTCACTTAGATCTTTGTTGAAACCCAGACTTATCGAGAAGAGTTATCCAGGATGGTGGGGACAGCTGCTGTGAATAAAGGAGGGAAGTGTGGCCCAGCCCTATGGTGGCTTCCCTACGGTGGGCAAGTCTGTGTGCTGGGGGTGGAGAGGTGGGCACCAGTGTCAGTTTCCAGGGTGGCAGGAGTCAGTGTCCCACTACCCCTGCATGAACTCAGGTGGGGGTCTACTGAGAAGCCTGTGGAGGCTGGACACTGCACACTCCAGCTTTGAGGGCTTGAGCAGAGGTTTCCACGGATAACCTGTGGCCAGTGGAGAAAGCACAGCACCAAGAAGCCTCTCCATGGTCCTCCCACAGAGCCTGACTGGCAAAAAAGGCCAGCACGTGGTGGGATAGCAGAAGGAGCAGTGGTAACCATGGCAGCCACCACTAGATGAATCAGGATACCCTCATTTCCCTGGGCCCATGGAAGCCTGGGACTCCTGTACACTCCCCTGGAGAAGACAGGAAGACCCAGTAATCATTATATTGGACTCTTCGCCAACCTTGGAGAGCGAAGAACTTGAAGCCAAATTTAATGTGATTTTAGAGAAATACAGAAATGTGACCTTCCTCGCATCTGGGCATGGTGGAGCACTTCTTACTTGTTACCCACATTTCTCTCTACAATGCAATCTCTGAAATTCCCCCTGGAAACAGAGTGCTCCTGTATTTTGAACAGAGCTTCCTCAACTTTCCTCCTCTTGTCATAATCTCTGCTTCTTAGAAATTCTGTCTTTTCTAAACAGCATGTATAGCTTAGTTTATAATACGCATATATTAATTTAGTGGAATCCTAAGTAAGGATCCTGCCAACTGCTCCACTCCTCATTCTAAAAAAACATAGAAACAGGGTCTTCAAGAAGAATCATGAGAATGAGGCCTGGAATTTGGCCTAGACCTTGATCATGATTATGCTGGTAATTCTCCCAGGGCCCAGTGGAAATCATTGAGGAGCAATGGGGTAAATTGTAAGTCCTTAGACAAATGGATTTAGTTCCTTTGACTCAACCAGAGTTTTGAAGTAACACCCACTGTGCAAAAAGCAATGTGTTAGGTTCTCTGGGAGATAGAAGTTAAAGGTATGGATCTTTCCAAGAGGAAGTTACCACATCACTGCAGAGATGTGCCAATGGACCGGGAAGTGCACGGTGGGGCTGGGCTGACCATGAGCCCTGTAGAACATGGGGAGCGCAGGGACCCATAAGGATTGGATGAAGCAGGGAAGGCTCCCTGGAGGAGGAGTACTGGGAGGAAATCTCTGCCCATGCACATCCTGATTTCAGTCAGCTGGAAGAGAGAGGTGGCAAGAAAAGGGGAGAATCACCAGGGAAGGGGAAGCTACCTGGATAAAGGGACAGAGGTGAGAATGGTCACTGCCTGGTTGTGAGACAGCCCAGCCATGTTGGAAGTAATGGGGAACACATGAAGTTAGACCTGCAGGGTGGGACCAGCTTGTGGATGGCTTTCAATGCTGGGCAGAAGAGTTTGGGCATGAGGTAGCTGGGTTTCCAGTAGGGGGATTACGTGCTGACAGCAGGCAGCTCTCATGGGAGATACCAAGTGTTAGGGGTTCTGAGGGTTAGTAATGACTTCTTTGTAAAAATGCTTATGGTATTTTTAAAAAGTTGATTTTGAGATGCAAGCAATGTGTGTTTTGTGCATAGAACTTCTAAAGAGGTTTATGCCTTGATACAACTTAATCTGCACTATTAGTAAAACGGCATGAAGAGATTACTGATTTATAAAATCAGTAAGTCCAGTCTGGAGGGTCTGGATTGAAGAAATTTGGGATAAGACCAGGTACCCAGTGTTGACTTCATAAGGTGGTTATGAATTGCTGCAGAAGTTGGCTGGTGACCATGCTGATATGCAGGACGACACTTGTAGGAGGAACAACTGGAGTGTCCCTGGAGGCAATTAGTGAAGTCCAGGATAGCTCCCAAGAAACTGTCCCAGTCAATGGTGAGCAACGTGAGCCAGGATGGTCATGTGACAGCAGGGAGCAACCTCACTGCACTCAGTGCCTCATTTGCTACATTTGTTTGTTCATCCACTCATTACCCACTCAATCATGCAAGCACTGTGTTTATAACTGCAATGGCACTGTGAAAGGTTCAGGCTTCAGCAATGTGTAACATGGTCTCTACACTCCCATGGAGACAGACATGCACACAAACGAAATATCTCTCAGTTTTCTTCCATGGGTTCCAATGTCAACAATTGCTTTTTGGTTAGGAACAAGAGCAAAGACATTCATGAGAAGTTTCTAGAAGTTTCTTACTTTTCCCTACCTTCCAAGGAGTATAGGTTAGAGGAAGATTCTTAAGGTAAGAGATGCAGAATGGAACAGGCTGGAAAAGGAGGGATCATCCTCAGGGGAAAGAACTCAGAGCTTCTGAAAAGAGAGAGGATCAGGATTAGGGTTGGGTTGCTGGGGGGAGAGGGGAGGGCTTGGAGCGAAAGAAAGAAGGGGAAGGAGGAGAGAGGAATGGAAATGGTGAAGGTGACAGAGACAGAGAGATTAATGGGGAGAATGGGGAGAGGAAGAGAAAGAGAGGGTCTGGGTCTGAGCAGAGGGATTTGGGGGAAGGCACTCTTGTCTATATGGAGGAAGTTTTGCTGTGTGTTATGCCGCGAAACCTCCTCACCACGGCCCACTACATGCTACTTTTCAAGATTTTGGTAAGGGGGCGGGAGGTTAATTTTTTTGTTTGAAATGCAAACCAGGGCAACTAAGACTGCAGGCAGCTTAGTCTTATTTGGGGGTGCTCATGTTGCCTTCAGTTTGGCAGTCCAGTTTCCTCACACTTCTCAATCTGTGCATCTTTGATCTCTGAGCTCATTGGCTGTGAGCTCATCATGATCAGGAATATGACTTTTACGGCTGCAGCACAGAGTGACCCAGCTCAGTGTGGCCACTTTTCCATCTGGGAAAATACAGGCTGCACTTTCTTCTCTGCTTAGAGACCTGCTTTGTGGTAAAGATCCTCCCTCTCATCCACCCTCTGGCCTACCCCCTTTTTCATGCATCATGCCTAGAATTCATTTGGCTTTGAGTTCTTCCCCAGTTCCCCTCACCCATGTATACCATCATGCCTTATCTTCTTAGCCATTCCTTGCGCCCTGTCTGGCTAGCTGTCCCTTTATGGAAAGTTCTCTCCATGATTACCTTCTACACATCTTTCTTTAAACTTGAAGCTCTCCCATGGACCTCCCCCTCATCTATATATTGCCACTCTGAACATACTGTGAATCCTACCCCTCTGCAAAGTTTTGATTCTGAGAGTTTAATTATCACCTGGCCCTTTCATGGTCTGCATAAACCTTGAGGACAGAGACATATTCATTTGTGTGTCCCCAGAAGGAGGTGTGGTGCTGGGATTATACTTTCCTGGGTAACCATGTGTTTCCCTCCCTCACTTCATTCAGGTCTATGCATAAAATAGCAACCTCCCTCCCCACTCCCTATCTCCTTCTCCTGCTTTATTTTTCTTTTCATCTGATATATACCACTTATTTATTAAGTTGCTGAATATCTGTCTCCCTTGTTCCCCTGGAATGTAAGCTCTATGAACTTTTTCTGTATATCTAGGCCAAAACTGTGCCTGGCATCAGTACTTACTGGGTAAATGGAGTCCTGGTTGGTCTCAGGTACCCAGTCAATGTGGAAATAAATACAATATTTAGAAATGCCCTTCTAGAAACATAACCTCACAAAACCAAGACTTTGCCTTTGATCTTATTTGTAGTAGACTGAATTATATTCCCCCAGAACTCATTGAAACCTGAATTGTCTCCCAAGTTTTATGTATTAGAAACTTAGTCCCCACTGTGACTGTGAAGAGGGTGGGAAATACTATTATGGCAATTGTAAGGTGGAGCCTTGAAGAGGTGATTGGATTGTGGGACCATGCAGTAGTGAATAGATTAAAAATGGTGGTCAAGGGCATGGTTCTGAGGGCTTTAAAAGAACAGGAGAGTCTGTCTCTGTCTCTGCTCTCTCTGTTTCCACCATCTTGCAATGTGGTCTCACTGGGTCACTGTCACCACCACCAGATGGACTTTGGATTTCCCAGTCTCAGAAACTGCAACCAATAAATTTTGTTATTTTTTTATAAATCACCCAGTTTCAAGTATTTTGTTATAAGCAACAAAATGGACTAATACAATATTGAAATCTCCTACAAACTGGAGTTCAAACAGTATCTTCTCTTTCTCTCCCATGGGGACTTAAAAAACCCTCAAAAAACATAAGCTTAACTCAAATACAAATAATAAATTATTAGATGAAGATTGAACTTAATACTTAAGATTTTCAACTTAATAAATTGGATCAGAGAGAAGCAAAAAGAGAAAATTAATGATACACATTTTTGTTCTACTAAGGAGAATTATTCGTTTATTTGGTTCTTTTGCAGCTGGTCAGTTTGGGGATCTGAACCTGTGACCTTGGTGTTATAAGGCTGCATACTAAACAGAATTATTGATAATATTCTCTTTGCAAGACAATTTTTATTTTGCTACACGGGACTTGTCTCATATATTTATAAATTTTAAATTGGCGTTTGGAATGAATGCAAGCCATATGCCTCTTTTTTTAAAAAATTGTGAATTATGCATCAGAAGAATTCATAAAACATGTATGTACCATTTAAAGGATAAGCATAAAGCAAGCAACTGGTAATTGCTTCCCAAGTCAAATAACAACAAAGCCAGCTCTTTAGGAGCCCCAAGCATTCCTTCCCTGAGTCCTGAGCACAACAGCCTCCTTGCCCCGGAGCTAACACAGCACTGACTTGTGTAATAATCTCTCACTGGCTTTTCTCTATAGTTTTGAAACCCATGTTTTAGAATTTTAAAATTTTTATCAAAATAATCATGCACATTGTTAAGAAAAAATAAATAAAAGCAGCGGTTTCCTGTCTTCCCCAGTTCCACTGTATAGAGGCAACTGTTTTTACCCTTTCAGACATTTCTTCTGGTAGATACCTTCATACCTTTAAACTATATGCTTATATTGCTAGTGAATGCTATATTCATTTTAAGAGAGTGGGAGTAGAGAAAAGAAATGTCCTTATTAACAAAATAAAAATTTGAATTGTATCTGACTTGTCCTTAGCAACCCTGGATGCTAGAAGGCATTGGAACAATTTTTTAATGTTCCAAGAAAGAAAAAACAATTTTTAACCTAAAATTTTACTACTAGACAAGGTACCAATTAAATGTGGTAATTGAATGCAGGTCAAAGAAAATGTATAACCTACACATCCTTTCTAAAGAAGTAACCTGAGGGTCTGTTTCAGTAAACCAAAGGAGTAAGACCAGAAAGGACAAAATGTGGGCTCCAGAAAGCAGTCTAATCCAGAAAAGACCCTGAGTGAATCTTGTGCAAGACTCACCTAGAGAGCAAACTGTCCAAATTGGAGCAGGGGAGGTCTCGGAGCAAAGAAGAGGATTTGATAGGATACCTGATAACATAAGGAGATTAGAAAAACTTGAGGGATAGAATAATGGCAAAGATTCTCACAAAGGCAAATACAAACTCCAGGAAAAAACCCCAAAAGCTTTACAAGAAAAAAAATATAATCAAAGTGATTACTAACCCTACAGCAAACACTATTTTTTCATGGCCACAATAATGTATACACTGTTATTAATTTTCTTTTTTTTTTTTTTTCTTTTTTCTTTTTTTTTTTTTACTGACCAGTAACAGGATCACAACCCTCGGTGTTGCGCCTGCACCACGCTCAGCCAGTGAGCGGGAACCGGTCTCCACATGGGATCCAAACCCTCGGCAGGAGCGCCTCCACGCTCCCAAGCGGCGCACTCTCCAGTGCACCACCGGGCCGGCCCACTGTTATTAATTTTCAATGTCTAGACTAAACCTGTAGAGAGAACACAAAAAAGACTTAATTTTGGTAACAGAACAGATTATAAATGTCATAGAGGATGTTTTCTTCATCCCTGATGTATAGATATAATGATTCTATGTCTAGTGGACTCATGTCCTTCAGCTCTGGGAAGTATTCTATTTCTCATTTTCCATTTCCTCCTTCTGTGACTTCTATTAGTCAACTGTGGAACATTCTGGATTAGCCCTCTATGATTGCTGTCTCTTTGTCCTCTCTCTAGGAGATTTCTTTGAGTTTATATTCCAATGCTTCTGTATGTATATATATGTATGTATGTAATTTTTTTACAAATATGTTTTTAATATCCAAGGGCTCTTTACAGTTCTCTGATTATTCCTCTTTCATTGTGTCCTGTTCTTTTATGATGCAATATCTTCTCAGATTTCTCTGAGGATGTTAATTGGGCGTTTCTTTCTTCCCTTCTGTTTCCTGTCTTTACTCTTTCCTTGGGTCATTATTTTTTTAATTTTTATTTACCTTCCATATTGTGGCCTTTCTTCAACTATCTGGTCATCCTCAGTTGTCTTTACATCAAAATATGACAATGAGATGCTAATTGGCTTTTGTTTCTTTCGTTTTTGTTTTTTGTTCCTGGGTGGAACTTATTAGTTGGGGGCTTTACCTTGTGATTATTTAGCTCTGCCAGTTACTCACTGTGTGATCTCAAACCAACCACTCTGTGCTTTAGTTTCTTCATAGAGTTGTTGTGAGCATTAAATGAATTAATACATAATGTCCTCATTATAGTGCCACATTACTATTTGCTGCTTCTGTTACTTTTACTATAATTACTTGGTAGGGACCCAGCTATTTGAATAGCGAACTCCTGAATGCCAGCATATCAGGCGTCTTATCTTTGGGGCCACTACGTTTTGTAGAGAGGAGAACAAGGTTGTTGGTTTTTTCACGGGGGAGGGAGGGTGGAGGTAGGGAAGGGCCTATCTGGCTGCCTTTGCTGTATTTTATTAATCACCATAATTTCAGTCCCATCATTCACTCAGCTGATGCTTATGAATTGCCTAGTTTCTCAAGTTTTGCATTGCAAAATATTTCCTTCTCAGTTCTATCCTCCTCCAACCCCCACTCATGTAACATAGGGTTGGCTTCTGTTATTGATCCACCCTCTACCCTCCAGAAATTCTTTGAAATTGCTTATTTGCTAGGAGTCCCTTTACCATTACTGGGTGTTTATCACTTTTTAAATGCCTTTACTATCATATCAGTGGGGTCTTAGTGAAGATAAATCAAGCATGCTTAATCTGCCATCTTTAATTATACACTCACATATAGTCAGCCCTCTGTATCAGGGGGTTCTGTATCCATGGATTCAACCAAACGGGGATTGAAAATATTTGAAAAAATAAAATGTGTTTGTATTGAACATGTACAGACTTTTTCTTCTTGTCATGATTCTCTAAACAATACAGAATAACAACTATTTACAAATCATTTACACTGTATTTGGTATTATAAATTATCTAGAGATGATTTTAAGCATATAGAAGAGTTATATGCAAATATTACATCATTTTATATCAGAAGCTTGAGCATTCTCAGATTTTGGTATCTGCAGGTGGTCCTAGAACCAATCCCCATGGATTCAGAGGGACGACTGTATTCTCTTGACAGATATGGTGCCAGGTTCTGTGTTTAAAATCCTAGTTGTTTTTTAGGTGCTTTTCTTACACTTGAAGGGTCCGTTAAGCTTGGGTAACATGAGGAAGGGAGGAAGTGGTAGCCAAAGTGACTCTCTTTTGTTGAGGGCCCATCAAAGATAGTCTACTAACACATTCCCCTCCTGGAATGATATAGTCAATCTGAAATTGGAGAGAAGATTTTAGGCAAAGTTTAAGGAAAGACATTGTAAGTAATGATAAAAAATAAATCACTTTAAGAGGGAGATATAATTACTTCCAAGTTCCAAAGTTATTAGAGCATTTCTTTTACTGTAACTACCACCAGATCATTCCTCCAAGATGCTATTGCTGGAAGTCAGTATGTATATTAGCTCAAGAATGAATGTGGGCTATTTCTGTAAAGCACAGTAGTAATTCCATTATGAAAAACAATCACTTGTTGGCTTATGATTCACTATTTCCATTACATTTACCATATGAACTTACTGAATAAAACTAGGCCACTGCTCTGAAGATCAAGATGGTGAAATTCACAAGCATTTATGACATATAAGCATTTAAAATTGTTACTGGAAAGTAAAAATAATTTTCATAGGTTAAGAACTACCCTTCAATAAATAATTACAAGTAACAGTAGTTTGGTAACTACAGCCCTAATTAAGGAATTTGTTAATAGCTAATCCATGTTAAAGGAAAATATGTTTTAACTGTGACAGGTATCAGTCAGAATCTAACCAGAACAGAAACCACTACACATATTTATAACAGAGGGAATTAATAGAGGCACTTTGTGGGGAAAATAGGATAGTTTAGTCAGGCTCCCTCGGCTCAGGTCTGGTTGGGGGTCATGCAGTACATTTACTGTAAACAAGTTGTGTGTGGGTGGAGTTAGTGCACATGTGCACCAATGTATCTTTTTAGTTCTGTTGCTGTTGTGTGTTCTTCAGTTTGTGAAGCAGTGCTGGCCAGCACAGAGCTCAGGTCTAAAAATAGAACATGTTTACTCTGCTGGCAGCTGCTCAGTTTTTCTTTGGACATTGCTGGTATCAAATGAGTTTCTGAATTTCTCCTTTGGATTGTTTAGCTCTCAGATGTGTGTGTGTGCTGAATAAAGACTATTCTTCCTTCAGCCAAGTCTCCAAGGACCTTTTCGTTGGTTACCTAGCTCATAGACTGCGTGTGAAGGGTTTGTGAGTGGGCTTGAGGGGGTCTGTAAGCAACAGACCCAGCCCTAGCTCTACAGTTGGCATAGTCAGAGCAGGATTCTGAGCAGGTACAGGAGCCAAGAAGCCCTTGGAGAAGGAGGAAATGTGGCTACTTTTGAACATGTTGTGCCCTGTGGCCACTTTCCTGTTGACCGGATCTGGTTGCTGCTCACTGCACTGCAAATCAGCATAGACCAGGCACTACAGTGGAAAACCCCTTGGGAGGGGGAGGAAATGTGGCTGTCCTTGAACAGGTGGTGCCCAGTGGCCACTTTTCTGCTGACTGGAGCCTGGCTGCTACTCACTCTGCTGCAAACTGATCAAGATTTGAAGCGGAAAGCAGAGTTGTTGGCAGATGGCATGCAGCAACTGGAAGATTCAAAGCAGAAAGCAGAGTCGTTGGAAGCACGGATAGATGTCCTGGAGGATGATGTGCGGTGACTGGCCACTCCTGCTTCTCACACCAGGGAAGACAACAAACCAAGTGGTAAGTTGGGGGAGACTTTGTGTCTCCAGACACGACCTGTCATGCATCAGAAAGTGAAACGCGAGCAGCCTATGGGACTGGGTGGACAACCAGTGGGCAATCCACAGGTGACCCAATTTACCACCTATGTCCCATATACCCAGGTTGAGTCAGTTGACTTGGGGAGACAGTTTTGGCAGAAACGGGGAGCCCCTGGCTGCTTGGCTGTTGTGGTTATGGGACCTAGGGGTGGATAGTGTGATATGCTCTGGTGAGGAGATGGAAAAATTAGACTCCATCACCATGCACCCGTCCCTGAGGCAGCAGCTGCAGAATAGCCACAGGTATGCACAAGGGCCAGGTAATCACTCCTTAATGGAATGGGTGAGTGCAACTGCCCGAACCATGTGGGCAAATGCTGGAGAACTGCCCAAGATTGTTAGTAAATGGCAAACGTATGCTGAGTTAGTTCAAATAATTCGGGAGCTGGGGATGCGGCAGCCCATGTTTAATGTGAACACTCGTGGCCCAGATGATGAAAATTTTGCAAGCAGCATGAGAGACATAGTGCTGCAGAATGCCCCGTCAATGTCCTTTGGGTCACTGATGGCCATACTGGGCCCATACATTGGTCATCCTGTACATGAGATAACACCCATGATACCCAGCTTGGGTGAAGTAGAGGAGAAAAGACAAGCAAAAGGGATCCAAGAGGTGGCTAAGACCAAACCCCCAAGAAATGCTCAGGATTTTATTCCAAAGGGACCAAGCAAGACCAGCCATAAGCAGATGTGGCTTGACTTGCTTGCAGCAGGGGTTGATAAAAAGAAAATTGACTGGCAGCCAAATGCAGTTCTGTTTGCCTTGTGGCAGTAATTGTGCCCTGAACAGCGTTTCACCAAACATCCAGAAACAGGTAGCAAAGTGCACTCAGTGGATTTAAAGAAATTTTTGGTTGCTCCAGAGGAGGCATATGAACTGTTCCATTTTGACTAGGGAACAGGCCAAGGTGCTCATCTTTTGGGGGCAGGCAAGGACCAGAGGCCTAATGTTGAATCAGCAATGATGAAGCTGGTGCGCTGGCTAAGGAAGGTGGCTGGAGAGAGCTCCAGCAGCTGATGTAGCTGGGTGGCTACACTGGAGAATGCAGCATGCTGGCTGCAAGACTGAGTGGTCAATGGCTCTCTGGGTGCCGCATTAACCTGAGAAAAAATGCCCCTGATGGGCGGATGTACTCCTGATTAGCAGATGGGTGCCCCTGATGGGCAGATAACTCGTGTGTGAGTGCCCCTGACACTGTGGCAGGTGGATCTTGTGGGACCACTGCCAAAGTCAGAGAGTTACTGGTTTTCTGTTTGTATGGACTTGTGGGGCCCCAGACCAGGTAGGATACCTATTCCTGCAACCATCCTTTCTCAGGATGGCAAACTGGCATGTATCTTACCAGAGGGGTGAGAACTTTCCCGTATTGGTACCAATAACTGTTCCGTCTTTTTGCCCATAGTGTTCTGGCTGCAGGCACTGTACCAGAGTTGAATGGGTACATACATACGTTGGCACGATCATCTACTGAATATGTACTGAACTTCACATCAGTATGACTACAAGAATCCTGGGGAAAATCACACCAATGATGACTACTAACCGGACATGTGGGACAGAACTATAAGACAAGCCTTAAGGACAAGCCTTAAGCTATATCAAAGAAACAATAGGTTGTATAAATAAACGGGTCATTTATCCTAAGGGAACATTGCAGAAGATTTTTAACACGCAGATTGTATGGTGAGGGACCCTGAAGGGGTGGATTATGAGGAAAATAGGATAATTTAGTCAGCCTCCCTTGGCTCAGGTCTGGTTGGGGTTGAGCAGCATATTCTTAATTCTTTGTAAATAAGTTGTGTGTGGGTGGAGTTAGCAGGCATGTGCACCAATGTATCTTTTTAGTTTGTTGCTATTGTGTGTTCTTCAGTTTGTTAGCAGAGCTGGCAGCAGAGCTCACATCTAAAAATAGCGCATGTTTACTCTGCTGGCAGCTGCTCAGTTTGTCTTAGGACTTTGCTGGTAGTAGTTGAGTTTCTGAGTTTCTCTGTTGACTGCTTGGCTCATGGTGGTGTGTGTGCTGAATAAAGACTATTCCTACTTCAGCCAAGGCTCCGAGGACCTTTTTGCCGGTTACCTAGCTCACAGACCTGCGTGTGAAGGGTTTGTGAATGGGCTCGAGAGGTCTATGAGCACCAGACCCAGCTCTAGCTCTACAGACTTGGTTACAAGTGACAGAGAATCTGAGAAGCTCAGATCAGTGACAAGCAGGAAGTGACTTCCAATCCTGGTCTGAAGGAACAATCAGAGAAGATGTATTACCCGTACCCAGGGGCTGGGGTTACTGAGGGCAGCTGGAACTATGATGAGACTTTCTGGCAGGGGCTGGAGCTGTGCCACAGCTACTATTAGAGGCACCATCCAAGGCTAAGAGGCTTAGGGAAAGACACCTGGCCTTTTCCTTCCCCCACCCTCCAGTGCTTATTGGCTGAGCCCAGCTGGAACTCAGGTGACCTAGGAGCCTGGGAAACCTGTTTGCAGGGGTCAGCTCCAGTGAGATGCAGAGCAGAGCAGGCAAAAGTTAAGGAATAAATCTGAAAGCAAACAGGCCCATGACCTGAACAACATATACATCGTATTATACACAGCATGGACATCCCTTAGGTTAAATATATGTTAAGGGACTATGTATAATATAAATATATGTGTGCATGCCCCTGCAGCTCTGTATGTACTCAGATCAAATTAGAGCCACAGTCCTGTCCAGTTGAGCGAGGATGGTCTTAATGAATTAAGATCAGGTTAATGTAAGCTCTATGCTATCATTAACATAGCTACCAATTAAATGATGTTTTTTAAGCCAGGAAGCACATCAATCAGCCACCTTTAGACCTGGAAATCACTTTCCTCCCCTCATTTTTATCTCCAGTCCTAACACATACCTACAGATTCTATGACTGCATAAACACCATGCAACCCACCCATAAATAATTCATAAACTGCATGGCTCTTTAAATCAGAGACGCCTAAGTGTAATATTCTTTGGTAGTTTCTATGAGAATATAAAAAAATAACATTCTGAAAACTAGGCTTCACAAATAATGAAGAACAGTTCTTTAGTTTTTCCTTGACAAAAGCTAGTGGTGGAAGTGCTGAGCAGGCTGTTTTCTCTCACTAAATTCAGCCTGGAAGACAGCAGAGTAAAACATTCCTAGTAGGCAGTGCCTTATTGCTGAAATCTACAAATCTTCTCTCTGAAATCTACAGAGCATGTGGAGAAGGCTTGAGGTTTGAGCTCTAGGCCTGGCCTTCTTGAGATGTGAGCATTAAGCCGCAAAGGAAACCTGGAGAGTTCGAGCAGCAGCAGGGACACTTCGGCCTGTGCTTTCTAGAAAGTCTGATGGGAGGGCCAGGCTGAGCCTGGCTGGGCACTGACTCATTTCCTATTTACCCCAGTCTGAGTGTCTCACCATAACTCTCTCTTCTCCAGTAAGACTTTAAGCCAAGAGAAAATAAAAACGTTGAACTGTAGATTGTGCTGCCTTTTTCATGCTTACCTTTTGTTGCAACAGAATAATAGTTCGGATGAATGACAGGGTACTGTACAATTAATTCAAAATAATTATAACAGAAGTGGGTAGAAGGGAGAAAAGGAGAGAATGGAATAAATTAAAGGGGGAGGAGCCCATCAGGAAACTTCCCCAGCTCAAGGGGAAGTGTTTATTTCAATGCTGCTAAGCTCATGCCCACCCAGCTTCAAGGTTACTTACAGAGAAAATCTTCTGATAACAGGTTATTAGTGCTGGGTAATCATCGGGAGTGTTAAAATAGCTAGATGCCCAGGCCAGTTAAATTAGACTCTCTGGAGTGAGACCTGGGTATTAGTTTTTTTTAAGATTCTCTGTGTGATTTCATCGTGCAGCCAGGGTGGAGGATCTCTGACGTGAGCCCCACTTGGGGCGTAACATGGCCAAAGGTTGAACTATAAGAGAGATTATTGCTTTAACTGGGAACAAATCAGTCACTGTTGAGAGTAGTGGAGCCCAGTGGGGTGTTGTTCCAGGAAATTTCTTCCGTCTCCCCAGAAACTCCCCCCGAAGCCCTGCTGTGGACAGACATTGCCTAACATATTCCTCTGAGCAGAGGTCTCAGTGGGGGTGAGCCTGTCCCCTGGGAGGCCTTTGGGAACTCCATGGGGGTGTTTTTAGTTGCCATAACGAGTTAGTGGTTGAGGGCCTGTTAGAATGCGTGAGGGAGGGATGGGGAAAAAACTAACATCGGGCAGCTGTTATGTGTTAAGCACTGCAGTGGGCACTTAAGAGGGGTGAAGGGCTCCCAACCTCCCACCTCTCCAGACCCGACACACACCACACACACACTCACCCACGCACCACCACCACGGGCAGCTTGTCTGAGCTTAGGGAGAAATAATGTGCCACGGCAGGGAAGCTAAGAGATGGAACCCAGGAGAAAACTCTCCTTGCATCACAAGGCCAGGACAATTAGTCCACACAAAATAGGGTCAAAGTTGAATGAACACAGCACTATGAAAGTACATGTAGACAGATGGGGTTGAGAAAAAAAATCTATCCTTGCAGCACAAGGTCTGCTGGGCAGTAGATATTGTAGGAGAGAATGAGCTGCAGTTTGAGCAGAAGCTCACCATTCGATAATGCCCGCACCCCTGCAGCCCCTGCTGCAGTCCAATATCAGCCATACAGGCCCACGCATCCATCCTCAAGGGCAGCCCTGCGGCCGCTCTACACCTGTCCCCAAGACCAGCCCTTACCAATCCTCCCAAAGCCATTTAAAAAACAAATCCTGGGCCGGCCCGGTGGCACACTGGATAGTGCGCCGCTTGGGAAGTGTGGCGGCGCTCCCGCCCAAGGGTTCGGATCCCACATGTGGACCGGTTCCCGCTCACTGGCTGGGCGAGGCATGGGAGCAGCACCGAGGGTTGCGTTCCCGTTGCCGGTCTCCGGTCCGGTGCGGGGGCGACACTGAGGGTTGCGATCCGTTGCTGGACACGGAAAAAGACAAAAAAAAAAAAAAAAAAAAAAAAAAAAAAAAAAA
>NW_007726222.1:565765-603404 GCF_000696425.1 Galeopterus variegatus | reverse complement strand
AGGAAAAAAAAAAAAAAAAAAAAAAAAAAAAAAAAAAAAACAAATCCTGCCATCCAGGAACACTGTGTCTCCCTTGCCCCCAGAAACCACCAGAACTTCCTCCCAGGTCAGACGTCTATCCAGAGTGGGCATCCCATCTTTTCAACCCATCCCAACACAAAGTTCTACTTAGCTTCTTTCTTCTGTGAAAGTTCTTGGTAATGCATCTGGAAGAGGTTGACAACTCTTGGAAATATTCAGTAAAGCCTAGATCCCTTGATGAGAAATGTCTAGAGATACAACAGGCCTGCCTACCCTCTTGGGAATATGGGAATTACCTTTATTTCTACCCTTGGATGGACAGGAAGGCTTTTTGCCATAACAACTGTGATAGGCAGAATAATGGCCCCCCAAAGATGTCCATGTCCTAATCCCAAGAACCTGTGAATAAGTTACTTTACATGGCAAAAGGGGCTTTGCAGATGTGGTTAAGATTATGAATGTTGAAATGGGGAGATTATCGTGGATTATCTAGGTGAGCACAATATAATCACATGAGTCCTGAAAAGCAGAGAACCTCTCCTAACTGTGGTTAGTGAGAAGGAGCTGCGACTACGGAAGAGGGTTGGAGGGACGCAACGATGCTGGCTCTGAAGATGAAGGAAGAGCCACGAGCCAAGGGATGGAACAGCCTCTAGGAGCCGGGAAGGGCAGGGATGGGGATTCTCCCCCAGAGTCTCCAGAAGGAAACACAGCCCTGCAGACACCTCGATTTTAACTCAGTGGGACCCATGTTGGACTCCTGACCTGTGAAACTACCAGATAATAAATGTGTGTTTTAAGCCACCAAATTTGTGGTGATTTATTACAGCAGCCACAGAAAACTAATGCAGCAGCCAACTGAAACGCAGCAAAGTTGACTACAGTTGGAGGTCTCCTGTCCCACTATGACTTGAATGCAAAATGTACCTGGGAGCCTAAGGTAACTAGGAGAAATGGAATAGATTTTGTGTTTTGGACATACTGTTTAAATCCAAGTCCCTCAAAGTTCCCAGGATCCAAGTTTTCTCTCCTCTATCATTAGACGTCCTTGGGTGGAGTTTGAGAATCACTGACAAGAGAATTTTGGGCCTTGTTCATGTAATTTACACAATGGAACATGTCCCTGGGGCACAAAGACAAGGGAGGCGACTAACATGAGTCTGAGCCATGTAACCATCTCAAGATTATACGAGTTTGAAGCAGAGATTTTGTGATATTTCCTTACCCACAAGGAGGATGATACTCTGATGCCTGGCTCCACTGAGGTTGCTCAAGATGTTGGTCTATTTCTCTGTGGTGGCCTAAGCCTGCCTGGAATCTCCAACCAACAGGGGCCGAGGATACCCCCCTCTGCTGGCATAGACCAGAAGACAAAGCTCCTGCATGAATACGAAGCCTATGCAAGTTTAGAGAGCCTTAGATAGAGAGATGTTTTGGAGTATGTACTTGATCATATCTAAGCTTGCTTCTACTCTAACATTCTATAAGTTTAATAACAACAAAAGTCAAGACCATTCCTGTGGCATGCAGGTCTCAGAGCAAACCACTTAGAATAATCATTATATCTGCCTTGCTTGCTGCTGTATCACAAGCACAATGTATCATGACCTACACAGAGTAGGTAATAAAATAAACAGTCTGCTCAATCCCCATTAAGCTTGTTAAGTCCCACACCTGTAAAGATTATCAAGATGTTGATGACTCGCAAATTCGTATCTCTAGCCTGGATTCTTTTCCTGATGGATCCATTTGCCGATTTAGCAACTCCATCTGCAGGTCTAATAGGCATCACAGTTGTGATGCGTAAAAATAGAACTCTTGATTCCCCACCCCTCTCCAAATTTGCTCCTCTACTTCCCACCCATACCAGTCTTTCTAATGTCAACAGATGACACTACCTCCAACGAGATGCTCAGGCAAAAACCTAGCAGTCATTCTTAACTACTCTTCTTTCTCCTTCAAGGTAACCAAATTCATCAAAAAGGCTTATCAGTTCTTCCTTCAAAACACAATCCAACCTAACCACTTCTTACCCTCTCTGCAGCTTACCACTCTGGCCCAAGCCACTACCTTCTTTTCCCTGGATTTCTACAGTAGCCTCCTACCCGATATTGCTAAATATACTCTAACCCACCTACAATCTTTTCTCCACACAGGGGACAGGATGATTCTCTAAAAACTTGAACCAGATCATACCACTCCTCTGTTCAAAACTCTCCCCAAACCTCCCATCACATGCAGAAATCAATCCAGAATCCTAACCATGGCCTAGCAAGCTCAAGTGCTCTGGGCCTGGCTTCCTCTCTGATCTTACCTCTCATTTCTCTTTGCTTTGCTAGCTCCAATCTGGCCTTGCTGGCCTCCCTATCTTCTGTGAACATACCCAACATGTTCACACATCCTACCTCAGGGCCTTTGCATCTACTGATCTCTGCCTGCAACACTGGTTACCTGAAATTTCACTGGCTCACTCTCTTGCGTCATTTAGGTCTCTGCTTGAATGTCACACTCTTGGGGAGGCCTCATCCAGCATTCTTTCCGAAAAAGCCCCTCTTCCAACTCATTGTTGCTTTATTCTGCTTTACATTTATTCACAGTATTTTTTTTTTCCTTTTTTTGTCTTTTTTACTGACCGGCAATGGGATTGCAACCCTCGGTGTTGCGCCCGCACCGCGCTCAGCCAGTGAGCGGGAACCGGTCTCCACATAGGATCCGAACCCTTGGCGGGAGCGCTGCCGCGCTCCCAAGCGGCGCACTCTCCAGTGCGCCACTGGGCCGGCCCTCATTCACAGTATTTAATGTTCCCTAAATTATAGTATGTTCTTGTTTGTTTCCTTTTTAATTGTCTCTCCCACTAGAATGTCAGCTCTGTAAGGGCAGAAATCTCATTTTTGTTTACTGCTGTTTTCCTAGCACTGGCTACCATTTGCAACACATTACAAACATTCAGTGAATATGCTGAATAGATAAATAAATTTATGGTATCATAATTTATCATCTGAGAGCAAGTCCTGGGTTTGTGTCACTTACTAGCTGATTTGCCTTAGACAAATCATCTAATCTCTCCAGGTCTCCGTTTTTTTTCACCTATAAAAATGAGCTAGTAATACACTGTGAAGGGCTGTTGTGAGAATTAAAGGTAAGGAATGGAGGTGCCTGCTGTGAGGTGCTCAATTCGTAGGCCTATAATTATCCATAGAAGTAAACATCCTCCTTTACGCATTACTTGGTTTAAAGACAAAAGCGATCATCAAACCTACTCTCTTAGAACCACGATGTATTGACTGAAAATGCCACGCTAGAGGCTATGGAAGAAAATGAATCAATTTCAGTGCAGTAGACTCAGAGAGCTGGGTTTAGACACCAGCCAGAATACACAGGCTTAGAGATCCTACTTTTGAATTCAAGTCAAGGAACTGCATTGTTCTGTGGACAGCAGCAGGGTTGGAGGTCATTCAGAATGACCTCAGCTTTTGTCTAATCAGGTCCTGTGACCAGACCACAGTCAGCGCCTCATCCAGGGTAGTGATTTCCTTTGCAGCTCTCTTCTAAGAGGCCCATTGACATGGTAAAATACTGCACAGCCTGTACAAAGGATGAGGCATTTCCATGTAATTAAAAATTAATTTTTAAAACTTCCCAAGCAAAATAATGCTAAAACACACCACATTTGAGGTAAAAACGGAGCAACTTATTTCCCCCTAAATAGTGGTTCTCAAGTGGGGAGTCTCACCCCTCAGGGGTGTTTGGAAATGCCTGGGTGGCAGTGGCTTCCAGCACATCTGTCCTATCATGTGGGAAAGCCCCATTCCACAAGTACTGTCCCAGCCCAGATGCCAGCAGCAGTTCTAGGGAGAAACTGCACAAAATCTTATGTTGGTTATACTTATAAGTTCATCTGTGAGTTACAACTAAGAATTGTTTTTTTGTCTTTGGTTTGAACTACTGGGATGCCCAACCCATGTTACATCTGGACATGTGACATAGTAAATTTTATAATTGACGGTCACGAGTAGTAAATTGAAAGCCACGCCAGTTGCTCTTGCAGGAAAGCCTAGCTTTTGATAGAGCTACTGGCTTGGGTTTGATGTCTCCCATCTAGAGCAGGTAACTATTTCTGAGAATAAGTCGTCCAGGCACCACAGTGCCTTTGTACTTAGCTGAGACTGTAAGACAAATGTCCCGCTGGCCAGCAGCAGGCAAGACAGAGCCTTCAAGGGAAAGTTGGGAGGGTCTCCTCTGCCATGGATAGTGGTTCCCACACAGGACAGTCTGCCTTCAGAAGACCAGCTCTTAGGAAGCAGCTCCCAGCTCCCAGTACTGAGGGGTAGAAAGGTAATGACAGGCAAAACAGAAAGAATGTGTCATGTCATATTTTCCCCTTTAATTCCGTTTTCTTTGGCACTATTGTGGTTCACACATTCACCAAATATTTATTGAGCATCTACTATGTGTCAAGCATTGTGCTGGTGCTGAGGTATAACAGAGTGAGACAGATATGCCTGCATGCTAGTGGGGAGACATAAACAGATATACACAGATCAGATCATTTAAAATAGTGATAACTGTTACAATGAAACAAATGGGGTAATGTGATTGATAGAGACTAGTGGGATCAACATATGATAGAGTTCAGCAGAGACCTCCCCAGGAAGGCATGTGAGGGGCGAGCTGGGCCCTGTGCAGGAGAAGGATAATTGTGCTGCCGGGAAACTGTGGCAACTGTGGAAGGCTTTTGCCTGTTCCTGTTCCTTCTAGCCCAGCCCAGGGCATCGTGCTGTCTAGAACAGCAGATGAGGCCCAGATCTTATAGGTTATCGCCACTCCTGAGCAGGGAAAAATTGTCATGAGTACCAGTCACGCTTTTTTTGTTTTCCAGCTATTTCAGTCCAGGCTTTCAGCGGCATCGCAGGCCAGGATTTTACTTAAATCTCAGGAAGTTGATTTCATTTGTTTCAGAGATGCAGGACTCGAGTTTCCTGGTAGATAACAGGTGTGGGATTTTAAAATTTATTGTTACTTAAAAACACTTGTATGGCAATTACTTTGTATCAGGCAGAGTTCTAAAAACTTTACAAATATCAAGTCATTTAGTCCTCACAGCAAACCCACAGCAAACCCAGCCTACTATCATCCTCAGCTCATGTATGAGGACACTGAGGCTGTGTCTCTAGTCAAGGCCCTCCACAAGAGCACCCTTTCCAGTGATGTGCAGTGTAGTCCTGGCCTACAGGTAGCATCAGCATCGGGTGTGAGGACCCGGCAGCACTGGTGGCGGCAGAGGTGGGGGTGTCAGAAATGCCGGTTCTTGACGTGCCCAGAGCTACTGAATCAGAATCTATACTCTCCAGGTGATTCTTATGGATAGCCACGTTTGAGCACCACTGATCTAGATCATTTTTTCAGAGATGATCTGAAAGATTAGCCTTCCATATTGAGCTAATTGTTCAAAATCAAGTTAAGTGGTTTCTTTAATGTACCCTTTTTTTCCTCCTTAATTAAAGTTCATTTCTCAGATAGAGCAATCAAACACAGCAGGGTTAGAATCAACCAGGTGACCAGGGATCATTTCAGCAGGATGCAGGGCATGTAAAGGGCAAGGACTGGTGGGGACAGGGGTCAGGGAATGCACAGGGGGAGACGTTGCCAGCAACAAGACGTTGTTCTTGTCTGAAAGAGTACCTTATCCCCATGTGGAGAAAAGATGTACAGATGCTCTATGACATAATTGAATTATGCCCCCATAAACCCATGGAAAAGTTGAAAAATTATAAGTCAAACCATCAATAAGTCAGGGACTGTCTGTGTAAGTGCAAAAGGGGAGGAGGACAGACAGCGGTATTGTCCTTTTACAGTGACATCTCATCCCACATACAGCTAACTTAAGTCAATTTAACCATGCGTCCTTGGCATGCAGGCAGAGAGAGAGAGAGAGAGAGAGAGAGAGAAAGAGAGAGAGGGAGAGAGGAGAAAGGGGAAGAAAGAAAAGAAAGGCAGGAAGAAAGAACAAAAGAGAGAAAGGGAGGGGGAGGGGAAGGAGATTCAATGTTGGGGGCATTCCCCCCACATTCCCATGAGGAGATGCCTCAGAGAGAGCCTGCATTTCCCTGGGGCACTGTTACCATAGGCCTTTATAGCATATGGCTATCTCTAGCCGGGAAGGGATCTAACGTTTAGAGATTTTCCATAAAACATGGACCTGAATGCAAACCAACCACATAGCCTGGTTTTCAGCCAAGAAACATTGTCTCTTCTGCTAGAGGAAAAACTGGCTGTTAGGCTTACTGAGAGATGTACCTGTCCATACTTTATGGTGATTTAAAGGATTTCCAGGAGACATTTTGATTATATGTATCCCATGGTATGTACTGACTTTAGGCACTACCCTTTATGTCAGATGTGTTTTCTGACTTCCTTTGTTGCCAAAGCTGAGAATGTGCTACCCAGTCTCCATCCCATGTTGCAAGGGCCACACTGGGAGGACTAGACTGCAGCCCTACGAGGAAGCAAGAGCCTTGTAATCATTGGTGGAAGGTGACTGTGAAAATATCCCTGCAGTATCACTGTCCTTTCACAGTGATGTGTGTGCTCAAAACACCTGCAAATTACAGAACCCGGTGTCTCTGTGTCCGTGATGGGCTGGGCAAGAGATCACTACATCCTGGGCACTCTTTCCTCCCACCATTGCTCTTGGACAGCCCAAACTCCACCCCTTCACCCCTGCAGCCAGCCTACCCTGTTGGCTTCTTGACCCCATGATGACCCCTCCCTCTTCACCAATTAGGAAGGGAGTGGACAATCCATCAGGGACTGTACCCAGACAACCCCAGGGTCTCCCTCTCACAATGTGATCTGAGCAGCGGTCTGTCTGTAGTCAGGTGGCAGCAGGCTCCGGAGCCATGAGGTCCTGAGGACTCTGGTTTGTGGCAGCTTTAAACACACAGTGGTAGATGCCAAACAGAGACAGGCAGAGAGGAGCAGGGATGAGGTAGGCCTGGAATGAGCAAACAACCATGCGAGCAACTTTCCTGTTTGGGGTTCCTGGGCCTGGCTGCCCCTGCCATGCTGTCCCAGGTCTCCTTTACCTATATCTTTACACTAGTGCCCATCCTCTTTTTATTGAGCTAATTGGCATCAAATTCTGTCTCTTGCATCCAAACAAGGCTTTACTGGAGCAAATGACGTAAGGCCTGGGCTTTACACTGTCCTTTGGGATCCCCAAAGGCCTGCAAAGACCCGTACAAAGGAGACAGGTCTCCAACCACTTATAGAACTCACTGCCAAGCTTCAATCACTTGTGACCTCTTGTGACCCAAAATGCAAACTTCTAGAATTTAGATAGTCTTTGCATGTTTATTGTCTAAGAAATTTCTACAGGATAGGTATCTTTTCTTGGTGCTATGTAAAATGCCCACTTTTGGTACAAATCCTTCTGTTTCTGATGGTTTCTATGTGCTATGGGGGCACTTGTCAATCACAGGTATGAATTTCCCCTACTCCTTGTCACATTAAGCATGGAAATAATAACAGTAATGTCTAATGGTTTTCAAATTTTCAGCACAGAATCCTTTTTTTTTTTTTTTTAAATTAATGTTACTTGAAACCTCTCTACAGAAGAGATATAAGCCAAGCTGCCCTCTGGGTTTTTACTCTCTGCACCCCTACCCTCTTTCCACCTGCAGGCTCCTCTAGAAGCTGAGGGATCCAGGAACAAGCATTTAGGGCACTGCTCAGGGCGGCATATTGTTTCATTTTTATCTTAGACAAACATCATAGAGTACCTGTTACATATTATAGTCTGTCCCAAGCTCTGGATACAGTGAAGTGTAAGACACATCCTCAACATAAAGGAGGAGTGGGCAGATAAGAAGCAAACCACCACCAACCACAGCCTGTGCCAAGCGTGCTAGGTGCTGTAAGCACAGCCAGAGCAGTGGGGCTCCGAGATGGGAGAAGGCCCCAGGGGTCAGAGTAGGGGGGAAGGTGCCTCAGACGAGGTGGGACTAGAGCAGTATTGCAATAGGTTTACATAAAAAGGGAAAGTAAAAACTGAGGGGTGGGAGTGATGGGGTGCACCCAGACAAGGGGAGAATCGTGAGCAATGGTGGTAATGTCCCTGCATACTCAGGGAACAGTTAGCTGATGAGTTTGGTTGGAGTAACAGGATGCTCCAAATGGGAAAATGGGAAGGGACCAGAATTTGAATGACCGCTGGGAAAATCCAACTCATTTCAAAGATCATCAAGAGTCCTGAATGACTCAACTTAGGGGAAGAAAGAAAAACAAGATAAGAGCAAAAATGACATCAAGCTGCTCAGATGTGCAGTTTGACATGGATCTGCAGGAAAGGCCAAGGGTCAGCAAAGGAAACGTCAGCGACACAGTTCGCCACTGCTGACACTCTCCCCAAAAGGGTCACATGCCTTCCAGGCTGCTGAAGGCAAGCTGCGTTATCTTCCTCTTATTCACCAGGCATCAAGGAGATGGTGACTCATTTGAAGTCACCCAGTTGAGGACTCCCAGGGGCCCTGACTCACAGGCCTTCCCAGAAGAATCCTCTCCAAGCAGACACATAACCAACCAGACATGTTCAGCAGCTGGTGAAGGCCACCTCCCAACCAGACCAATGCTTCTCGGGCCTTTCTCCTCCTGCCCAAATCTGTCAAAGGGTAACACCTGGACCCCCAGCCTCGGTCTCAGCTTCCTGTGGCACACTTGCTGCCAAAGGAACCCAGGGAACGCCTTATGCTGAAGCCTCTCCTTAGGCCATCGAAATGAACGCATTCATGCAGGCATGAACATAGTCATTCTTGAAGCAGGCAAGAGCTTGGATGCAAAGCTGGGGCCTGGAAAGGTGAGGGCTGCACTCGGGCCTGCCCTGTTGGGAGGGCACCAACACCAAAAACTTCTGTGAGGAGGATGGTATAAGATGTTCCCTCATTAGACACAATTTGATGATGACGCATTTGGGCTAGCCAGCTCTTTCTCTGTCTCTGTCTGTCTGCCTCTCTCTCCTACATAATCAATAGTCTGAGTTTGTCCACTGGTTGCTGGAGTGAAATGAACTAGCTGTAACCAAGGACTTTGCCCCATCACCCCTGGGGCTCCCAGCCACTCATTCTGCAAGGTACATGTTGATCTCTGCCACCATTGCATGGACACATGTACCAACATAAAGTAAATCAGCCATTTAGATTTGATGTCATGTCTCATGCAATGGAGTTGGAGTTGGAGATCTTATAAGCGAAACCTCAAAGAGATGCTGCTACTAATAAATACTATTTTAGCTGACAGAGTACTCCACGTATGTCTTCTCTCCTGATCCTCATAAGAATCTGGAGACATGGGGGGAGGGCACGTTGTGGGGATGGTGGGGGGAACAGAGGCATGAGAGTCAGAGCGTCCAGTGCAGGTTCCCTGAACAAAGCAGCGCAGATCCTGCTCCTCCGGTTCCAGGGGCTGGGTTCTTCCAGTAACTCCACAGGGCAGATGAGAATGACATTACCAGGAAAGGGGACAAAGAGGGGCAAGGACAGCCACCGTACATCCCCCATCAGTGGAGGAAGGCTTTCTGGTAGGTAGCTTGCGCTGGACTTCCCGGCACCTCGCTCAGAATTTCCAGGAGTGTCTTCCTGCAGCTCTGGGGCCTGCGGCCCGAGGCCGCTGGTGGTGCCCTTACAGTCAGGAGAGTCCATCAGCCACAGTCTCAGCTGGTGACTCAGCACTGACGGGAAGGCCATCAGCTGAAAGCCAGACCAGACACCCTCCCTGCAGTCAACACAGGACTTGTCCATCTCCTGGTGCCCATCACACATGACCCGAGAAGAAGAAACTCTTAAAACAGCCTCCAGGCGATGGTGCTGCTCTCTTCCATAATAAACAAGTCGTTGCCCCTTCATTGTTTTTCCACTCCAACTAATTTTTAAAAATTTATAAATACAATAATGCGTAACTGATTAAAAAAAAATTTAAACAGTCCCAAAGGCTGCACAATGAAAAGGAAAGCAACGTAGGTTTGAGTATAATGTTCTAGATCTTGACTCATCAGTGTAAAGCAGCATCTTGTAACCTCCATTTTTATAAGACGAGGAAGTTAACCACCCGTGTGTCCTTCCACACCTGCTCTTCTCCCCTGTCCCTAACCTCTGATCCTGGTAGTATTACTTTCACCTGGCACCAAAGTTTCTATCTTTTATATTCTGTTCTAGACATACGATTGTGCTTCATCTATAGCTTGATTCTTAAAAGTAAAAGTGAACAACCAGCATTTACAATATTTTGATTATGGAAGTATTATTTCCTCCAGATGCAAGTGGAGAGCTTCAGAAAAGGACACGCAGTCACATGTCACTAAACGTGTGCTGCACAAGGGAAATGGAGTGATGGAAAGTTATTTTTCCTCAGCATGTTAGAGGCATTCCTCTGATTCCTATCACTGAGTGGCATCAGGATGGGAGGAACAAAATCAGGGGCCTTAGTTCATGTATCCACCCACACTTTTTGAGCACCAGCTATGTGCTGGGCACTATGCTAAGTACTTAAGATGTACATAAGAACAATTCTCACCTTCCAAGGGAAAAGGACAAGACGACCAAAGATAATGTGCAAAGAGTGAAAGTTCCAAAAAAACAGGGATTTTGTTTTGTTTTGTTTGCTGTTGCATTTTTAGTAATTAGACTAGCCAATAGCTGGATGAATGACTGACTGCAGTGCCAGAGTTCTGCACCATGGAGGGGGAGGTGGGGGGGGTACCTATGAGAACACAATGCAGGAGGCCTGGAGGGCACTCGCCACGGGCTGGAAGGCTCAGAGAATGTTCCCAAAGAGAGTTGGGGCTGAATTTTGAAGGCTCGATAGGAGTAGGACATGGAAAGACAATGGGAAAGGGAATTCCCAGGAGATTGGGAGAAGCAGAAGGTGAGTTTGGGAACATGGCAGGAGATGAGGCAGGAATGACAAGAGGGGGCAACTCACAAAGGGACTTGTGTGCTAGGCTGAGAAGCCTGGGTTCATTCCAGGGGTGACAGAGTCTTGGAGAGTTGTCAGCACAGGAGTGGCATGGTCGGGCCTGCGTTTTAGAGATAGCCCTGTGTGGGCAGTGTGAGGTGTTGTGGGGGCTGGAGACAAGAGTCCAGTGGGTGGGCTGAGGCTGCCTCTGTGATGAGACCTAAGAAGCTGACCGAGGTACTGAGGTTGGGGAGAAGAGCCCGGACCCAACGAACATTTAGGAGGTAGAATCTGCACAATTTGGTAGGGGATATGGATGTCCAATTTGGGATAGATGAGAAATCCAGGGTGAGTTATTGTTCTGAGTAGATGAAGGGGTGGCGGCATCATTCACAAAAAGAGGGATTGAAAGAAAGGGTTTAGCAAGTTTTGAGGAGGTGTTAAGTACCACTGCAGGTCTGCTGTGCGTGGGGGATATCCAAGTGGAGAAGTCTTTAGACGGGTGGATCTATTTATAGATCTAAGAGTTATTGGCAAGTAAGAGTCTTAGATGGAGCCAAGGACAGAAAAATGTAGGGTATTATGTACATGACAGTGTATGAGGAACAACACCTTTAAGGATGGACAGACATAGAAAAGCCCATGAAGGAGACTGTGAGGAGTTGAACTGGGGGAGAGGCTGTCACTGTTTTGGTGCAGGGGTGTGTGAATGAATGACTCAATGAATGGTGTATATCAAATGATTAATTACTGTATTAGTCCATTTCTGTTGCTTATAACAGAAATACCTGAAACTGGGTAGTTTGTAAGAAAACAAAATATACGGCTTATAGTTTCAGAGGCTGGGAAGTCCAAAGTCCAGGGAACATATCTGGCCAGGGCTTTGTTCTTGTTGGTGACTCTTTTCAGTGACTCAGGGTGTCACATGGTGGATGGTGGAGCAAGGGAGAGAGCTAACTCCTTAAAGCCGTCAGAACTACGCCCATGACAACCATTAAACCGTCAACTTATTAACCCATTTCTAGGGCATCATCCTCAAAATCTAATCACCTCTTCAAGGCCCCACCTTTCAAGTACCAGAATAGGATTTCCTACCCTCTTAACACTGTCACCATGGGGGTTAAGTTTCTAATCCACGGACTTTGGGGGATACCATTCAATCCATAGCAGTTACCTGACCTTTCCTTTTGACTTTCCTCTCTTGAAATAACTTCAGGCCCTAGTCTGCACAACAGGAATCTGACCCCATTCATCTTGGGGTGACAGTACATACTTCACCAGAGGCACAACCTAGTTCTGCATGTGCTTGTAAAGATTCTCAAGGGTTTTCAGGAAATATTGGAAGTTACAGAGTCTCAGTAGTTTTCCAACCAGTGCTCCCCACCCCCCTTTTTTAAAATAAACACTTTATTTTCGACTACTTTTAAATTTGGAGGAAAGTTGGGAAGATAGTATAAAGATTTCCCATATTACCAATATCCAGTTTCCCCTATTACTAACATCTTATATTAGTGCGGTACATTTATTACAACTAATGAACCGATACTGATACTTTATTATGAACTCAAGCCCAAGCTTTATTCAATTTCCTTAGTTTTAACTGTCTTTTTTTCTGTTCTAGGAAGGCCTTCAGGTTATATTACATTTGGTTGTCATGTCTCCTTAGGCTCCTGTGGGCTTTGACAGTTTCCACACTTCCTTGTTTTTGATGACCAAGGCAGTTTTGTGGAGTATGAGCAGGTATTTTTAGAATTTCCTTTAATTTGAGTTTGATGTTTTTCTCATGATTAGACTGGGGTCTGGGCTTGGGGAGAAAGACCATGAAGGTGTAGCGCCATTCTTACCACGTCATGTCAAGGTACAGACTAGCCACGTGAATCATCTCTGTTGATTCTGACCTTGATCATCTGGCTAAAGTAGAGCCTGTCAGGTTTCTTCAAAGTAAAGTTACTCTTTTTCTCCCTTTCTATACTGTACTCTTTGGAAGGAAGTCATCACGTGCAGCCCACGCTCAAGGTGGGGTCTTATGTTCCACCCCCAAGGGAGGAGGCAGGGAGCTGCTTAAATCTCACTCTGCCTTTTCATTTAAGGAAACTCCTTTCCTGTCTTTCAAACACTCTTTTAAGAACACACAGTCCTGTCAACTATGGAGGCTGACTTTAAAAGGACCTTTTCTGGGATGTAGCATTTCTAAAAGTATTTAAGTACAGGCACCTCAAAATACTACATCACAAGATTTTAAAATGACTTACCTTCAGGTATGGAGGTCCCCTTCAAAGCAAGCCTAGAAGGACACCTTGTCTAGGGGCCCATCTGGCAAAGCCTCATCCCTTGTCCTCCCTGCTGGTGCCATGTGTGAGGCTGGCCTAACTGCAAAGTCAGGAATAAGTGACACCCTCTTCCACGAGAGGGAGGAATCGGAAAGGAAGTATGTACTTGAAAAAAATAATGATGCAGAAGATCTTTTTGTTGTATTACATAAAGTCTTACTTTGTTCCCAAAACAACACTTATCCCTATAAACCAAGAATATCATTGTAAAGACACACAATATGATCAGAGATTGCTTCACTACAAAGAGAAGGCACAGAGTCACACCAAGACTGCAGAAAAGAGGATTATTATTTAGACACACTGAAACTTCAACAAAAATAATTGTCATGTGAGTTTGGAAACATAACACTTGTATTTAGCATAATAAATTTTTGTAATTTAATAAAAAATTATTGCATACTGATAAGACTGTCCTCCCCTGCTTTGTTTCCCTCCAGTGGCTGTGTCCTGCAGCTGTCCTCCCCTGCGCACCGCCTCTCCACAGGGCAGGGAAGAGCAATGAGGTGACACACATAAACCGTTTTCCTCTCTCCCTCTCTTTTCCTCCTTATTGCTTGGACTTTGAAGTTCAATGTCATGTAAACATTAACTTGCTTCTTAAATAAAACCACAAAGAGCAAACCATAATCTGAGCATATGGTTTACCCCAACATTTTCCCATGAGCTCTAAGAATTCCAATTTCTTCTCTATAAGTATGTATCTATCTCATAGAATTAATTTTGAAATAGTCTTAGCTTATTGTTATTATTATTCTTTTGTTATTGAAGGAATGCCTATTAGACATGATTTTAGGTAGTAATGTCCACTAAGTTTGCTTTGAAAAATATTTAAGTTAAAAATTTTTTGATTTAAAGAAAAAACACTTTAAATAGCAGTGTAGGTAGTAAAAGACAGGGCAAAAAATATACCTGGCTGAAGTTTGGGACTCACTGAACTCTTGCATTAATCAGTTTAACAGGTGAAATTGATTGCACATATAAAGCCTTAATTATCTTATTATAACTTTAACAAGAACCCACAGCAGCTAATTTGGTGCGTTTATGTGTTTTGCTAGTCACCAGCCATCTTCCACCTATATCACCAAAAGTTTGTCTACTTTTAATACAAGTGTGCTGATCATAATAGTTTAAATTACCTTGGCAAACCCTTAAAGTCACCAAACCACATACTTTATTAATGTAATCTTTGCAAAGCTGGTGTCAGAAGGGAGGTTTTTCTGAATTTGGAGATGTTCTTAGCTTTTCTCCTAGGTTACATTTTACTCTCAACAAATTAAGGTAAGATAAAAAAAATCATAACTTTTCCTAACATCGAGAACTTTAATACAAAGTTTACTTCAAAAAGTTTGTGGAAAAATGGAATTAAAAGATAATATGAATATTTTCATGAACTTTTTGAAGACCCCTCGTATGTCTCTATCTGGGTTGCTAAAGAAACAATCCGTTAGTCGTAAAAGCTTGACTTCACAAAAATCACATGTCTTAATCACTCCTATCTCCACTACAATGTTCTTTTATAGAGTATATGTCATTCAAAGTTGGCTTGCTGAACCTGAGTTGTGTAGCTATGTGATCTCAAATAAATGAAAGACCGATACTAAAAAAATGCTAATTCCTTTAATCTGTTTTTTTAACGCACTGAGATGTTTTTCCTTGACACATAGTATGTAATATTTTTGAGCATTTGCTGAATTACTGTGTGGTTAATCTCTCTCAACAGCAGGAAGCTTAAGTATTTGTAAATTTCCTCAGTGCACCATTTCTGATCAGTTGGCCTTTTCTAAATACCAGACAGACCAGTTGCAGTCAATTCTATGACCTCCACAATCAGCTTGCATTTATCCGTAAAACATCTGATTGTAGAACAAAAATAAAATTCTTGGTTGTTTTAATTTGCTTTTGAGAACTGGCATAGACAGAACAAATGGCTGTTAATGTTACAGAGGTTTGAATTTATCTCAAAATATGAGGAGTCTTCAAAAAGTTCATGGGAAGATTCATATAATTTTTTCATTCCATTTTTCCACTGACTTTTCTAAGTACCCTTGTATGATCACTGCTATTTATTAAGTTCCAAAGAATACATTCTTGTCATTATTCTGCTTATCTACTATTATTTTATCTTTATAAATACACTCTTCATTTTGCAAAGTGACAAATTGCTTTATCTAGGTATTAGTGATAATGCACCCAATAAACTTTGAAAAGGAGACTGTTATCACCACATTTTTTCTGAATAATGTTAACATTCTTCCCATTCATGCCCATTCTCCAATCCCTTCTTCTTTCTCTCCCTCCTCCTTCCCTCCCTCCTTTCTTTCTTTCTTTCTTTCCTTCATCAAACATTTATTGAGCACCAACACAGCAGGCACTATGCTAGATACTGGGGAGTCAATGATAGATAAACTCTTGGTCTCCATGAAGCTTACTCTATTGATTTAAAATCTTTCCTTCCTGTTTGTTCCTAAGGTCTCTTGGAGAAAATACACTAATGGAATTCACAGGAAAGAAAGCAAACATGGACAGCTTTCACTGATTTGGAGAAAAAGTATGTCACCAACCTTTAGCTGTTGCAGAGCAATCTTCTTTTTCTGCTCTGGCTATGTCAACAGTTCTTCTTTTCCCCAAGAACTGACTCTGGGTAGGGCATTCTTCTCCTAGTATAAATAACCCTGGGTGGGAATATTTGAATGAAAAACAGTTAGGTGAGACCCCGGACTGCAGAAGAGGCTTTTCAGAAAACTCAAGTGCTCACACTCATCTGGCGTGGCTGCCTGAGGCCTTCGCTAGAGATCTCCTGTAGAAAACCACAAATGCACAGGAAATTGGGGAAAATCAGATAAAGGCAAACCATTAAATGACACATGGACAGAAGGGAAACAGTTAAGAATTAACCCAAATTAATTTAAGGCTGCAGGAGTGAGTGGTGCAACGGTTTAGTTAATAATAAGCTAGTCTCCAAAACCAGGGCATTTGAGCCAAGTGACTAAGGGCTTCTAGAGCTATCAAGGAGCAGGTGGCTGGACAAAGGGACCTATCACAGAGAGAATCACAAGTTGTCGTGGGAGCTAGGAGCATGCACTGTACAATGGATCTATACAGATTTGTTCATACATCCAAATACCCATACATCTGTTGATCCATTCAGCAAATACTTGTGAGTACCACTGTTCCAGGTGATGGTGTTGGGGATACAGCAGTGAGCACGACCTCATGGAGGTAAAACAGCAGCATGCAGGAGGCATACTGAACAATCAACTGGAATGTAGGTAGGGATTATGCAAAGAAAAGGGCAATGTTGAAACTTGAGTCTGCTGAGTTTGGCTAGTTTTTCTGGAATACTAGGTCTCAAAGAACTTTCTAGTGGAACAAGCTGTCACATACTCCTTCATCCTTTCCCCAGTCTGGAGTTGTCTCCCTCTTTTTTCTTTCTCTCAGCTCATCGAGACCATATAAGCATCCACATCTCTAGGCTCTGGCCTTTCTATATTTAGGCCTCCTGTCCTGCCCTAAGAGGGAATCTGAGAACCTTGAAGGAATCAGCTTCTTAAATTTCTGATTTCTTTACTGTTTTTGACCTCTAAAAATTGAGTTCAAGTTCCTAGATCCAGCTCAATTATTTACTCAATGTCCTCTGCTTAGCTGATTCCCCTCAATCTACAAGACTCCACTCAAATCTCTAACCTAGGTCCAAAGAATTGGAGTGTGGGGTGTAGTAGCCTGTTGAGAGTGCTTAGGCAGTGCAGTTGGTGGACAGAAGTGAGCACACCCAAAAGTGAGATGGGCTAAACACCTGGAGACAGGTCAGAAGGTATAGTTCATAGGTATCATAGCCTGTAGGAAAAATGTTGCTTCTAGAAAACTGTCCCAGAAATAATTCATGCATTTGGAGATAGTTTAATAATGGTAATAAGGGCCTTTTTGTAAAAAATCAGGAAAAAGGCCATTTGTTAATTCAGACAATACAGAAGGTATAGGACAGACTCATGGAAGGGTGATTGTCCTTGAAGGGTCTAGAAAAACTGAGGAGAAAGGATTTATTACTTGTCAACAGCACTGTGCAGGCTGGGAGGTGAGTGAGTGGCCTTCTTGTCCCTTCGGAAGGCATATCCCGTAGAAGAGACATGTTATATCATAATTTCCTTCTCCTCATTTTTTTTTTTCTGAGTACGTACTGTGGTTGATATACTAAAGAAGAAAAATCAATAGATAAGACACAATCCCTTTTCTCTTGGAGCTCACAGTCTAATGAGAAATGCAGGCTCATAAACAAATAATTAAAATACTACGATTGGAGATTCCTTGGACCTCAGAGCAGGGTCAATCCAATGTTTCCCAGAAAAGCAAGGGAAAGCATTTATGAGGAAGTGACCTTCCAGTTGAGTTCTTAAGAACAAGGATCTAGAGCAGCCTTGTAACACCAAGTTCATGGGTTTGGATTCCTGTACCGGCCAGCAAAAAAAAAAAAAAAAAAAAAAAAAGGGGTGGGGGTCTTTCCAAGGTGAATTTTTTTTGTCTCCATTTAGCTCTTCTTAATGGAAAAAAGATTGTTTAGGATTAATCTACCACGAATATTTCAGTCTTCTTGGCAAACATAACCAGTGAATTCTAGTTAATTACTTAAAATAATAAGTGTGGAAATAATTTATGTGGATGTGAACTGAAAATATTTTGAATCTATAGAACCAAGGACTAAATCCTTGAGCAGAGTTAGAAGACATGGTAACTAAAAGACCAAGCCTGATTGGCTAGACATCCCTATTTTTCTTTACCAACTTATTATTGGTAACTGGCTCAACCTAGGAACTTTTAGGGCAGTGCTAACAGCAAGCTCCACATTTCCTGTAGGGCTTCAATATATGAATTTTGGGGAGATGCAATTCAGCCCATAACAGCCCCCTCTGCAGATTCTTGTTCTCTGCTTGCCCTGCGATTCACTATGTGGAAAACTGCATGAAACACAGAGAAAGCCAGTGACCACAGGGCCCTCTACTGAAAAGAATGCCCACCTCAAACCAAGTGGAAGAGTCTGCACACCCTTATGCCTGCCTGTACTCTACTTCAGACAGAGCCACATTTCATGTCCTCCCAGGATTTGGGACAGCTTCCTGAGAGAAACAAAGAAGTTTCTACTAAAGGCAGGTGAAATATCTATTTTGTACCTTAGGATCACATGGGAAAGATACAAACCCTTGGCCATCAGAAGCTTCATACTAAGCAGTCTTCAAAGATTGCAGGCTGTGTCTTAGAAGCAAACTATAATGATATAACTGAGCCAAGACGAGAGGAAGTAAAAGAACTCTGCAAGGCACAGTTCGTACGACTCTGAATATTAGTGCTTCCTGTTTGCTAACCATCCTCATTCTTCCCCAGGGGCCTTGCTCAATGTTAACAGGTCCTTTATGCCAGTGTCTCTAGGTCAGTTCAGTGAAAGCCCGTTGTTTGCATTTTACATTTGTAGTCTCTGCCAGTCCTACCCCTTTCCCTTCCTGTCCCTCTCATCAAGTTTCTTAAGTTGTTTCTAATCCCTTTCATTTGTTCTCATTTCCCCCAATCCCTCCAAGTGCTTTTTGGTTTCTTCCCCATCCCTCCCCTGATCCTAATCAATCATAGTCATTCCAAATCCCTCCCAGCCCCACAGGTCCCTCTCTTTACACTTCAGTACTTTAGTAACTCCCATAGCGTCCATTCCTCTAGGCACCCTCCCAACTCTTCCCTGGCTCCCTAACCACCTCAAAGGGTATACAAGCATTTTAGTGTTGATAAATACAGCCAAATTGCCTACCCCAAACATTGTACCAATTTACACACACCCACTTTAAGCTCTACAGAAGGGCTTGATCTCAGAAACACCTTCACCAACTCTATTACTCTTTTAAACTATCTGATAGTATGCTTTGTGTAAACAAACATCTTACTGCTGCTTTACTTAGTATTTTTTGATTACTAGTAATGTTGAAAGTCTTGTCACATTTGTTGGTCAAATATATTTCTGATTGTGTAAACTGCCTGTTAATATTCTTTGTCCATTTCTTATCTGGGTTGCTTTTTTCTTACTGATTTATATATTTGGACTTATAGTCTTGCATCTTTTATAGTATATCTTGTGAATATTTTTTTCCTAGATGTTCCTTGTCTTATAACTATCTGAGCTGAGACAGACTGAATATTCCTTAAAATGCTGTTACACAGCCATAAAAGAATACTGGCCAACTAAAGTTTTGTGTAAATGCTGAAAAACTCTTAAAAGAACTTCATCCAGTATGAACTTCTATAAACTTTACAAATAGGTAAAAGCAATGAGTAAATATAGTAGATTGATCAGTCAGTGAATTAGCTTTCAGCAAATGGGCCTGCTTCTTTTGCTAGCATGTCTGTCTAAAATATCTCAAAGTATAACTACATTTCTTAGTTTTATATGTCCATTTTCCCTTATATTCATTACCTTTCCTTTCTTTTTTAATCACACAAGCAATATATTTGTGAAAAAAATTTAAATATACATTTATATAGACAATTGTAGCAGGCATTTTTGTGTCTACCCAATAGTCACTCTCCTTTCTTACATGTTGGTAAAGCTCAGATTTTGATCAGGTGTCCACTTAAAGTTGTTAATTGGATAATTGAATTTTCTAATTTTACTACTTGATTTATTAATTTCTGAGAGTTACATAAGAGGAAGGGAAGGAGAAACTCGGAAATCTTGGTTTCATAGCCGCAGGCCCTTCAGTGAGAGGGAAGGACCCTCGAACTACTCTGGGAGAGGATCCATTCACTCAACCTTGGTGTAGTGAGACTGCCTTTGTACTTGTTGTGGGTCCATTTAGAAGGTGCTCCTATGAGACCCTAAAAGGTGCCTAAAGTAGATTTAGAGTGTGACAGTTTGCATAACTGTTGGGTTAGCAACCCCAGTGGCCATCCAGTCTAATGATGGCTTTAGGTAAGAGAATCTGGCAGATGATGTGATATATGACACATGCTGACATCTTGCCTGACCCTAGGGGAGAGAAGTAAGCCAGAAGCAGAGATCTTCTTCTAAGGGACTTCGTATGATTTGAACTAGCGGCATTGTCAATGTGGTGAGATTGCATATATGGCTAGAGTCTGGGGACTCTCAGGTTACAAGTCAAATGTCACAAACATGTTGCAGGGACAGAAAGAGCTGTGAAATGTGCACAAAATTCTTTAGAGCCAAAGTACACTCAGGCCCGATGTACCAGATGTTTTTGTAAATCTCTTAAACCGTCTGGCTTAATAGAAGACAGCTGGATTGTCAGTTTCTGCATTCCAGTCTGTTTTCATGTTGTTTTAAAGTATAGGAAGAAAATTTGACCTCACAGATATGTAGTTAGAAATGGGGCAAGTATTTTAATAGCTTTTTCAGATAATTGTGGATATTCTTCTTTGATACCACACCAAAACTCAACGAACAATAGCTTCTTAAAGGTTAGTAGCAATGTGGCATCAAGGAACTTTTTGTACTCTGTTAAATTTAAAATCCATTGGACTATCCCATAGATTTTTTACCCATGCATCATGGTTTTGAAACATCACTCATTGGTCATTTTGAAAATATTTGTTCACTAACTGTAGAGTTATTAAATATGTCCACATATTCTTTGCTACTCCTCTTTTTAAGAGGTGGAGCTTAATTCCCCTCTCCTTGTGAGGTGTACACAGTAACTTGCTTCTAATGAATAGAATGTGGTGTAAACTGCAGAGCATGACTTCTGAGGGCAGATAATAAGAGACATTGGGGGTTCCATCTTGCTTCCTTTAGTGGATCACTTGCTCTGGGGGAAGCTAGTTGTCATGTCGTGAAGATACTCAAAGCCCTGTGGAGAGGTCCATGTGGTGAGGAACTGAGGCCTCCTGCTAACGGCCACATAGGTAAGCCATCTTGAAAGCAGATCCTCTAGCTCCAGTCAAACCTTCAGATGACTTCAGCCAGCAGACATCGTGACTGCAACTGCAGAAGGAACCTTAAGTCAGAATCACCTAGATAAGCTGCTTTCAGATTCTTGATCCACAAAACTATGAGATAATGTTTGTTGTTTTAAGTCACTATGTTTTGGGATAATTAGTTATGCAACAACAGATATCTGATACTAGGTACCTCTGGAAAGTGTGTACTTCATGTACCTGTCTTATAGAACACTGAGTTATGCAGATATTCCAAATGTTGATGTATTTCACTATTCAATATAAAAATAATCACATTTGCTAATACCACCACCAAGCTCATCAGAAACTATTTTTAGGTATTGAGAAGATGTCAAGCTCATGGTGGCAGATAAGTTTTTCAAAATTCTAATTTTTTTCTTGAAAGCTCAAATTTTCTCATTGCCATCAAATAATGTCAGTTGTTTCCCTTGAAGTGATGCCCTTTGTTCATTTTCTAGGAAATGTCTACCAAATACCCAAGTGCCAGTAATCATAATGTCTGTCAGTTGTTCAAATAAATGACATGTTTTCTAGAAAAGTCTAGCTTAGCTAGCAACTCAACCAAGCACAGAATTGCTTTTCTTCAAAACATAGTACTTTAGTATGCAGCAAACTTGCTTTACACATACTTCTCATTTTGTCACACAGAATATTAAAGGGACGTGTACTCAAGGTTCAAAATTGAGTAAAATGAGTACTCTTTACAGTTTAAGGACATTCTTAAGTGAAACTGGCTTCCCCATTCCCAATCTCTGCAAGTACACTGGTTAAAAATATAATAACTGCAAATGTAATTTGGTGCCACTGCCTTGTTTTATACCAAAGTACCAGCAGTTTTTACCCACCATATTATACGTGTTATTTTGCAGGTTCTTTTTGGCCACTGTTGGGTACAGGGATTGAACCCTGGCCCTTGGTGTTACCAGCACCATGCTCTAACTGACTGAGCCAACCTGCCAACCTTTACCCACCCTTTAAATGTAACTGTCAATACAGTGAAAAATGCAAATAAATTTTACTATTATTGTGAAAAGTTCTGACCTTGCCGATCCCCCGAAGGGTCTCAGGAACCTCCACAGGTCCACCCGGTGAGGAATGTGGCAACATGGAGCAACCTGGGAGAAATGCCAGGCACCTCTGGGAAGTGTGCACTTCATGTACCTGTCACGTAGAGCACACTGAGTTATCAGTGGTTGTACTTCCTAAGAGAGGTTGGGGAGGCGTGCAGTTCACTTAAAATGTTTAGAACAAAACTAAATTACTATGGGGTGTGTCTCTTACAAAGAAACATGGCTCTGAAAAATGTGTTCTTCATTTGCCTGCTTAGCAATACTTACTAAAAGAAAGTGAGCCGAAACGCAGGGTACCGATCAAGCTTTATTAAAGGAAAAGAATCTGTGGGCTGCACTCAAAATGGAGAGCAGCAGCCAGCGTTGGGATGGGAGGGCTTATACAGACTGTAAGGAAGGCTGACAATCAGGGAGGGGTTTGGTGCTGGTGCGGAAGATAAGGCCGGCTGAGGGGATCAGGTGGAAGGCTGCACCCATGCAGAAGTAGAGGAGTTTCTATTTCTCAGAAACCACGAGGTTTCTTCTAAGGAAAAGGCTAGCGGTCATTTTCTGCTGTGTGTGTAAAATGGCGCTGATCACGTCCAAGATGGTGCTGGTCACGTCCAAGATCCATCACATACATTTCTTGCTTTTGAGATAGTTATCAGTGATGACAGTCTCATGTCCTCCACTCCCTCACCACTGTACCCCTGCCCTCTCATGTGGCTCACTAACTTTCAGTCCCTCACATGTCCTGAAGCCACCTCTTACTCTATTTCTTCTCTTCCATTTTCCTCTTTTCCTCCAAATGCCGACTCACTATCTCAATCTCAATCCTAACAGTTGCTCCCTTTTTTTTTTTTTTTGCTAAGTGCTCCGAGCGGCTTCAGAGAAGAAAGGTGAAAACGGGCCGTGGGGCCCAGAGAGTTGCTCCTGGGGCCTGAGGAAAGAGGCTGACGACATCCAGAATCCAGGAGTTGGAAAATATGAGCTGGCCGGGCCGGGCCACAGGAAAATTACCTCCTTGGGAACAGAGGTGGCAGGCCACAAGCCACAGGCCTTTCTCCTCCCAGCTGCTGTCCACGCCTGTTCCCACTGCCCGCAACCTCGTTTCCCACAGCCACCGCTACAGTAGAAGAGCTGTGGCACCCAACGTGGAGCTCTGGGGGGGTCAGCCCTCAGAGCCAAGGTGGTCACTTCTTCCAAGAGGAAGACAGGCAATGCAGGGTCGGGAACAGGGGGGGGCCCAGGACCATCCACCCACCAGCGTCTACCCCTAGAGACGCCCCGGGGTGGGCAGAGAGCATGTACCGGCCGCGGCCGACAGAGGTAGAGCAGGCAGGAGTGCTAGGCTGAGGCAGGCCTGGTCGTGGGCGGACGCAGGAAACAACGAAGCGCGGAAGGGCTGTAGCCAGGCCCCTTCCTTCCAAAGACCCGCCTTCACTGACTCACGAACGACCCCTGGAGGTAGACACTCGGCGAAACCTCGTACCATTCTACCCCTTCAGAAATGGTCTCTGCGACCAGGTTCGCTCCACCTTCCGCTTTCGAAAAAGGAGGCAGTTCCGGGGTGAGATTCCCGCGGAGTTTTCTGGGAAATGGAGTCCTGGCCAGGAGGATTCTGGGAGTCGCAGTTCCTACTGTTCCCTCTGCGCACGCGCGTTTGCGTTTTCGCGTCACGGCTTCTATTGCTCCGCGGCGCGGCAAAGAGACGTGAATCCAGTACGTGGCCCGCCTCCGACCTGTGGCCTCTCGGGTTCCGGGTGGGGTTGAGTTGACGGGTGGGAGGTGACGGAAAGGCTTGGGTCCCTTCGAGGTCGAGAGGAGGACGTCGGGGCAGGGCGGTAGGGCCTTGGGGTGTGTGATCAGGCCAGACTGAGGGGCGACGCGTCCAAAGCCAGGGGCTTCGAGTGCAGAATCCTCAGTGAGCAGGGCCACGACCTTGAAAGAGCCCTCGAGTCAGACTGAGAAGGTGGCCGGTGTCCCCAGACAGTGGAAAGCCGCTGTCGGTGGAGAGGCGCTCTGTGACCCACGCTTCATTTTACCACCGTCACTGTGGCTGCGGTTCGGAGGAGTCGCGAGGGGAGGCCACTGGGAGAGGTGATGGGAGCCAATGGTGGGAGTGACAGTGTGGACTGAGCGGATGATGAGGGATCAGGGAGAGGGAGGAGTTGGTTAGTCCCATATTTCTGGTTTGAAGGGTCCGCGGGTGAGCACACATGCTCAAATCCATTCATAAAGCCATTCAGATGCACATACGAACCCAGAGGCCATTCATGCACGTCAGTTATACCTACCCTTGTGAACACACTGGTGTGTAAATACACACAACCACATATAGCTATTCATGATCACGTACTAGCATATACTCCCAGCCCAAATCAAAGGGCCTGGGGAATGTACCCATCTCAGCTTAAAGAACCTCTGCTGCTATCTTGGGTTAAGTGTGGCCTCCAGGCAAGAAGGGCCCAGGTTAATTTCCTTGGGCCTCTTTCTGGAACCTGTGCACGTAGCTTAGCCTTCATCCTTCCTCCTTGCTACATCCACCTCTGCTATAGCTCTCTGACTCTTCGTAGTCACTCTCCTGCCACCCCTGCCCGATAGAAGGGAGAGAGAAATGAGGCTTGAATTCAGGCAAGTACTTTGAATGTGTTTGCTGGGGGTCTTCCCAGAGCTGTAGTTCTGAATATATTTTGTGTTTGCTGGACTCTTGAGAATCCAATGAAAGCAGCAAACCCTCTTCCTGGATAAACACACATCTTTACATCCACACTATTTGAAAGCAAAATTGAAACCTATCTGTGGGGCCCTAAAACTTGATCAGAACATCAGTTTCTTGGTTGCCCTCTGTCTTAGTTCGTTCAGGCTGTGATAACAAAATACCTTAAACTGGGTGATTTACAAGCAACAGAAATTATTGCTCACAGTTCTGGAGGCTGTGAAGTCCAAGATCAAAGTGCCAACAGACTCAGTATCTGGTGAGGGCTTCCTTTCTGTTTCAAAGATGGTGACTTCTAGCTGTGTCCTTATATGGTGGAAGGAACAAGTTCAACCTCTTTTATAAGGCACTACTTCCATTCATGAGGGCAGAGCCTTCGTGACTTAATCACTTCCCCAAAAGCTCTACCTCTTAATATTACCACATTGAGTATTAGGTTCCAACATGAATTTTGGGGAGACGCCATTCAGACCATAGCACCCTCTCTGTAGCCTTCAAGTAGTTCAAGAGAGGAGTGGTCCCAATCCCCAGAGGAGTTATGGTATGAGGAATGGGCAGCCTCTTCTCCCATCAATCTGTTACCCTTTGTTATGGAGCCAGGCGTCAGTCATTGCAGGTTCTCTGTTGGGCAATCAGTCATTGAGCTGGTTAGTTGGAGAGTCAGCCAGCCTGTCAGTTTAAGCTTGTCAGATGTTTGGTTATTGAGGGTTAGTAGGTCAGTTATAAAGCCAGTAGATCAGTCAAATGATTTGTGATTTAGAAACTTAATCAGCCAACCAGCCAGTCAGTTACTCAGGATTAATTCTTCAGATAAACAGTGGTTGCCTTTGATTGCACATCCCCCCAAAACTTAATCCCCACTGTAACTGTTGAGGGTGGGAAATCCTATTGTGGTAATTGAAAAGTGGGGTCTTGAAGAGATGTTCAGATTGTGAGGACAGTACTGTTGTGAAGGGATTAATAATGGTGGTCATGGGTGTGGTTCTGAGGGCTTTAAAAGGAGCGCACTTGAGAGTCTCTGCTTCTGCCATCTACCATGTGCCATCCTGCTTTGTTGTGAAAAGTCACTACCCACCAACAAGGCTCTCACCAGATGTGCTCCCTGGGCTTTGGACTTCCCAGCCTCCAAAACTGTAAGCAATAATATTGTGTCTTTAAATATTACCCAGTTTCAGGTATTTTGTTATAAGCAACAGAAATGGACTACTAATACAGTGGTCTATCAGGATCCATCAGTCGGAAAGTCAATTTAATTTAATGGTCAGTCTGTCAATCAGGTAGCCAGTTATTGAGAATGCTAAACAACTGGTTCGTAGGTGGGACAAATTTGGATTTGGAGTTAGAGTGGGATCATCTAGACACAGAGTATGTCTCTACTTGCTACAGCATGAAGATAATGTACACAGCTGGATATGAGTTGACTCCTGGGCCACCAGAGAGATCTTCAGTTTGCTGGGAAAGAGGCCTTTCCTGGTATATTGAATAAAGAAAGAGGAAAAGCTGCAGAACAAAGACCAGGCGGAGTTGCCACTAGGGGACAGTGTGGCGTCCCTTCACATCCACCTCCTGCAAATTCCATGGGCTCAGCTTCACACTTGAGGGAGCCCCAGTCTCTCGCCAGCTTCTGAAGAAGGCCTCTGGAAGGACTTCCCATCCTGGGGAGTTCTTGAGACATGTTCCAAATTGGGAGGAAACCAGCCAACTGCCTGCCAGGAAGACTTGCCCTTCCTGGGCACTCTTGCCAAGGGCACACCAGCCAAAGCACTGGGCAGTGGAGGTGGGTGAAGAACGGAGGCAGCAGGAACACCTCGCCTGTCTGCCCCAGGACCGAGGAGGGGAGCAGTTCCCTGAAGCTGAGACACCGAGGGCAGAATCTCTCTTCTGTGGAGGTGCACGTCATATCCTGGGCTGCTTGTCTAGGGGCCAAGGAGGGGCCCAACCAATGGCTTAAATCCTTCAGACTCCCATTTCTTTGCTGAACTCGTGGTCAGCAGCTTCTTCTCAAATTCAGCAATTCTAATTAAAGCAGGAAGGATGGAGGTTAGACATAGATAATGAAGGAAACATGGGGAAAGGATGAGCTCCTGTGGGAATAATTGAGGTGTTTATATAAGATGTCAAACACGATGTTGGGCACCAAGGCAGGACTCAGTAATCTGAGTTCTTCTCAACCCCAAAGGGAAGTGTATGTGCCCAAGGAGATGTATCTCCTAGTTATGCTTGGGTCATGATGCTGTGCCTCCAAGTGGGCTTCCTGGCTTTAAGAAGTGGGCAGGGACATATTCTGGTTCCAGCTAGTTTGGGTGACTCAGAGCAATGAAAAGAGTCATTTGAGAGCAGTAATGATTCCTGCCATGTTAAGATGCCCTATGTGCCTGCAGCTACATGTATACTCTCTCATGGGAGTTGTCATCCAGAGCTTACAGATAAGGAAGCTGAGGATTAGAGCCTAGATATCTTGGCTGAGGTCTCACACTTGGGAACTGGTATAGAGTTGGATTTGAACTCAGTCTGCATGGTTCCAAAGCTCTTTCTATCACACTCCAGACCACAGACGGTGGAGGGGAGGAGAGTAGAAGACTGGGAGGTTTCTAGGTTCTAAGGAAGATTTGCCAGGCACTGTGGAAGTGACCGTCCTTTCAGAGATCCTACAATTCTGACACCCCCCCATGGTGATGCTAAGACCCCTTTTCTCTCTTCCAGCGAGTCAGAAAATGTATCAACAACTGCAGTCCATGTACAGCCCCTTCACCCTTGTACTTGCTGCAAGTAGCAGAGCTGAAGAGAGGGAGCTAGACCAGGAAGGGCCTTGTGGGTCAGCTTAGGGAGCTTGGATTTCATCTGGAAGGCAGTGGAAGGCCAAGGAAGGGTTTTTAACAAGAAATGGCATGATCTGATTTGCACTGTCATCGATGTATAATCTGTATATGCCAGAGAGAAATATTTAGTATGTATTCATAAGCCATCTTACATACTTTACGTAGTACCCTGTGAGAAATGTTTAATATAATGGTATAGCGATTGTGAGCAAGGGCTCAGGAGTCAGCCTGGTTTGACTCCCAGTTCAGAGCTGCAAGGCCTTGGCAAATGACCTCTCCTTTCAGTTTCTTTCCCCATCTTAAAAATGAGGGCGGCACTTCCTAAGTCACAGCATTACCATGAGGATGAAACAGGATTAGGCATATAAACCACAGCGTGGTGCCTGGCACAATAATGTATTCAACAAATGCTGGCTCATCCTGTGCAGCAAACACACTGTGCTCCATATCCGATCCTTTTGGTCCTTTTCCAGCCACTGTTGTGGTGACCAGGTCCACGCAGGCTGTAACCTGACAACATCTCACTTCTGTTGCTTCCTGCCCTGCTTCTCTGATGCCAGGGTGTGCAGGGGAACTGGCTGGGTACTCATGCACATTCAGCCCAGAAGCACCAGGGAGACAGCTGAGGATGGGAACCAATGGATAAACGTTTCTCCCTTTTGTCCCCCAGGTGAACAGTTCTGAGACGTATTTCACAAGGCTTCTCAGAAGGTCCTGTGGGATGGAGCAATCAGTCACCTGTAGGAGCGGTCACCTCAATATACACCCTTACACTGGCTTTCCCTCCTTCCTTTTTCATCCCCCCATCCTTCACTCCTGCTCCCTAAGATCACATCTGCTAACAAACTACCCACACTTAAGGTGTTTTCTCAGTCTCTGCTTTCATGGCAGCCCAGGCTAAGATAATCTGTTATTAATTAAAATGATCCTACTCTCTTGAAAATGCTGCATTAGAAAAAAAAATGGGAAAACAAAAGGAGCTAAAATATGAATATTCATACCTAGAGATGCAAGAAGGAGATCATTTCCTTAAGTAGGGTAGACTTTTGACTATAGCCCAGTGTCAAGTTTTACTTATTCACTTGTGTGGGGGTAATGGAGTAACGGGGGAGAGGAAGTGATATGCTAGAGGGACCTGGAAGAGCTTTGTGGTTTCGGATGATCCATGTCCCAGTCCTGAGTCTGCCACTTACTACTGCCTGTGTGATCCTGGGCATGTCTACCTCTGAGCCTGTTTCCTTGTAAAATGGGGTTAAATGCCTACTTCAAATGGTCATTCATACTGTGAGATATACAGACTATGTCAGTTGAATGCTTAACCCAGTGTCCAGCCTATGGTGTGTATTCAACAAATGGTAAGTCTTGGTATAACAGCCTTCCATAATTAGCTTTGGACTGTCCAGAATCAAATTTCTCCTGCTGCTTCATATGTGCATATTTAGCTTCTACAATAAAATAGTAAGTCTCTCAAAGGCAGTGACAGGAGAAATTTGTGATCAATAGACGTATTATCCCTTTCCTATAAATGACCCCAGCTTTCCTGACCATGCCAGCAGACCTTAGCCCCAAGGATTTGCAAACCTGATGTTGCAGGTCAGTTCCCAGGAAGCAGGATGAGGCAGAAGTTGGGCTGTGATCCATTCACGAGGCCTCAGCTGACCCCATAGGAGCTCTGCAGCTGGATGGCCCTTCAGGGTTGTCCCAGGCCTTTAATTCCCTGTTCTGACCAGTCATTGGATGTGGTTGCCCTGGGAAGGAGGCGTGTCCTTAGGTGTACAGCTCTTTTCACCAGAGCATTTCTCCAAAAGGGCTGAGGCTAAGCACTGCCAGCAACTGGGGAAAAAAGTCCTGAGATGAGGGTCTGAATGCTGCCACATCTACCACCTTCAGCTCTAACTGGTGGCTTTGGAGAGGGTGGCAGTCACTGCTAGTTCTCTACCCAATATCCACGTTCCCCTTTGTCAGTAAGAGAAGCCTGCTTCTATTGGGGACAGCAATGTGACCCCCCAAATATACTTGCTTCCCTAGACTCCTTTGCAAGGGAGGTGGGCCCAGGAACTCCCTTCTGGCCAGTGAGATGTAAACAAGAGTCTGGGTTCCCGATGACATTGTGGAGCCACTAGAGAAAACTAAAGGCTTTATTTGCTCAAGCTACTGTAATCAGGTTTCTTCTGCATGTAATCAAACGCAGTCCTAAATTGTTCACAAAGGCATTACCATGTATCCTGCTTAGGAACATGGTCCTTCAAGTTAATGAATACAGTGTGAGTCCCAGCTCTGCTGCATACTAGCTAGTGATGTGAGACCTCAGACAAGTCACTCCATCATGCTTCCCTTTCCTGTAAAGTGAGAATGACAGCAGTACCTAACACTTGTCTCAACATGTAACACTTAGGTAATCAATTTGTTCCAATTTGCCTGGGACTTTCCCATTTTTTAGTATTGAAAATCCTACATCCTAAGAAATTCCTCAGTTCTAGGCAAACCAGGACAGCTGGTCAACCTATTAAAACACACCTCCAGGGCCAGCCCATGGCTCACTCAGGAGAGTGTGGTGCTGATAACACCAAGGCCACGGGTTCGGATCCCGTATAGGGATGGCCAGTTAGCTCATTGGGTGAGTGTGGTGCCGACAGCACCAAGTCAAGGGCTAAGATCCCCTTACCGGTCATCTTTAAAAAACAAACAAAAAACCCCACACCTCCAAACTACTCTACTTCCTCTACAGATGGAAGACTGGACCCTAAAGACTAAAAATTGTATGTGATGCTGCCTCCTGGTGGCTATGCATAATATAACATCACTGCAAAGATAAATTTTACATTGTATTAGTAGTTTTCTTAATAAAAATAGCAAGCCACAGATGGTTAGAGACAGTTAGAATATTCCCCTAAGTATTTAGATTTAAATTTATAACTGATGTAAACGCACTATGTTCTAGTACTAATTGATATTCGCCAACAAATATGGTATCTGGTAGGACTATTGTGAAGATTAAATGAAATGAAGCCTTTTTCCATGGTATCTTACACAATAAAGTGCTCTTTAAAGTTCACTGGCATCACGTAGACTTGGGTTAGACTCTGAGCTCTGACTCTTCCTTTGGAAAACTGACTTCGCCCTTCTGAGCCTGTTTCCTCGTTTGTGTAAGGGGAATAAGACTCTCCTCAGAGTGCTGGGAAGATCGATTAAGAAATACTTGTGGTGCCCCTGTAGGGAAGCAGGATTCTCACTTGGCACATTTACTACCAACAGAGTTATCCAGAAGCCAGGCCTCAGGCCATCCCTCTGCTGAGGGGCTCTGTAGCTCTGAGAGGCGCAGTGCTGGTCCCTCAGGGATACCTTCTCCTCTGCAAGGGTGGTCTCATCTGGTAGTCAGGCTTCAGAGGCCAGGAAGGCCTGAGCAGCCGCTCTGATGGATTCAGCTGGTTTCTCCAAAGCAGAAGCTATTATTACTCATCCAAGCTGGCTTCTGGGCAGGCACTAATACAAGGGTACAATCTAAACTTTCAGTTTGGTAGCCTTGGGCAATGGGAGTTAACTGGTGCTCAGGCCAGAACTCGGTACTAGCTACAACTGGAATGTAAACCCCAGATGTCCTCTGCTTTCTATTTATGGTTGTGTTTAAACACACTAGCATACACCCACCCTAGCCAGAACTGCTAAATCTGTTCAGAAGGCTTCCTGACGGTTGAGGGAGACAGAAGCATGCATCCCTGCTGAGAGTCTCCTGCATCAGTCTTTAAGTTCTAGAAAAAGGAATCACCTAAATGAAGTGAGAGAAAAAAATACATTAATATCTGCAGCTACACTGAAAATGCGTTAATTGCTCAGTTGGGTTGGAAAATCAACACACACGATTGCTGGCCTCTGCTTTGTTCCATGAAAAGTCTGTAGTCCTGTTTTAGTACCTTGGCTTTCAGTTTCAATTTCGTGCATTTTTAATTAGATTTTTAAAATATGTCTAATCTATACTATGAAATATTATTCACTGGCTATAAAAAGAGCCGTCTATATCTGTACCTATATCTGTATCTATCTATCTATCTCAACATGTAATTATCTCCAGGACATACTGTTAAGGGAGGCAAGTTAATGAGAAACCACTTCTCAGACATACTATTGTTAAAGAAAATGAGTTAGTAAAAAATATAAGGGAAGCAAGTTATAGAATAATATACATAAAATGAACTCATCCTATTAAAAAATCACATCTATTTCTGCATCTGAGTGGAAAATTTCCATCCAGCTGCCAAACAGCTCACAGTGTTACCTCTGGAGGTGGAATTAGAGGAAAACTTCACTTTTGAAGTTGTTTTTCAGTCTTGTTTGCTTATTTTCCATTGTACGTGTATTAATTTTAATCATAAAAACAATAGAGCTAAATAGATACATGTATCCGCCCAGACGTGTCAGAAATCAAGGACCATGTCCATTAATCTCAGCTGGGGGCTCAGTGTTTGTTATGGAATGAAGTGTCTCAGCACTTGATATGGAGGAAGATATTTTAATGCTGTGCATACCTGATGCCTCAGGAGGCAAAACCTTTATTCACACTTTTGATGTTGGCCTTAGCCAAAATATTTACTTTTACCAAAGGATGTTATAAATTGATTTTTAAAAAATCTTCTGATTCGCTTTTATTTTTAAATCTTCAAGCTGTGTTTAGCAGTTCTAATTCAGTATATTGTAAGTGGGAGGAAAGAAACCTGTTTAGGCTATAAATACTCAAGACATAACACACAATTTTCAGCAATAAATGAAGCAATTAAGATAAAATTTTAAAATATTGGTTCTCTGTTGAAAAGAACTAGAGTGACTGTGGTACAAACCATTATTTGTACAGTGTAAGTATTCATCAAAAATTTATTTATAGAAACAGGCATATTCAAATGGACAACACTGGACAAAAACAAAGGGAATAGGTTGGAATGCCAAGGACACTGGAAAATCTTACTTGAGCTTTACGTTTTTTCGAATAGAACTAGCACCATTAGTTCGGAAATCACAGATTTAGTTATAATTACTTCTAATATATAAAATACATTATAAAGATTATTTAATTATCTAGTAACAAAGTTCTTCCAAAAACATTTAAAAATCAATCAGAATTTATTATTTGAAACGGATGAAAATGGTTTAAAAATTGATCCAATTCTACGGCTTGTCAAAGGGAATGAACCATAATTAGTTTTACTGGAAGAAAGTGCCTGAATTCAGCTTCTGGCCTTCTAACCACCAAGCGGATACAGTGAATTGCATATTACTATAGGAATAAGAACATTTAAAACTAGTCTTAGAAAATATTTTCCTAGACTATAAAAATACTAAATGGAATACAAAATCTCAGCATATACAGCAAATGGACTACAGCAGACAAGTATTTAAAACTATCTTGTACCACAATCATCATGAACATCAAGTATTATTCTAATCATTTTCGATGATTCACTCTGATTCGATGTTTATTTTGCTTCAAGTTTTCTTGTAGTGTCAGATACAGACCATATTCTGTGTTTCTAGCAGATGTTACTGGAGGAACCATTGAATAATTCTTGGTATTCGAGTGGTTCTCAAAGTGCTAGAAGTGCAATTGTAGTAGAACTTGTTTTTTTAGATCAGGGGTCAGCAAACAACAGCCCGGGGGCCAAATCTGGGAGCCGTACCTGTCTTGTACAGCCTGTGAACACAGCCACAATTAATCGTTTATGTATTGCCTACAGTTGCTGTCATGTTACAATAGCAGAATTGAGTAGTTGCGACAGAGACTGTGATGTGGCCTTTTGGTCTGAAAAGTCCAAGATATTTATTATCTGGCCCTTTAAAGAAAAAGTTTGCCAACCCCTGTTTTAGATAAGTCACTTCAGGAAATTTTTCACTGAAGGACAAGGCAAAATTGTTCAAGATTAAGAAAATTTTGGCTGAGGTTTGCTCGTTCCATCATACAGTACCATGGCAGGCCAAAAGAATACAAACTTGGGTTGGCAACTTGGGGTATTGAAATATTATTCTGGGGCTGGCCCGTGGCTCACTCGGGTGAGTGTGGTGCTGATAACACCAAGGCCACAGGTTCGAATCCCATATAGGGATGGCCGGTTAGCTTACTGGGTGAGCATGGTGCTGATAACACCAACTCAAGGGTTAAGATCCCCTTACTGGTCATCTTTAAAAAAAAAAAAAGAAATATTATTCTGGCGTTCTAAGCAAAGTCTGGTTATGATAAAGTACCTTTTTTTCCTCTGGGAACTGTACCAAGTAACTTATATACCAGATTATAGCAACGTGCTTACTGTTCAACCCAAACCATCTCTGTGGTTCCCAAACACAATTTTTAGCCTTTAAAAATCCATAATTTTACACCCTTAGCAACAGACAGAACCTAGAAGCAGACACTTCCCAGCCCTCTGTATTGGCATAGATTCTATAGTGCTGTGCCTCGTACCTTTTAGAATCTTTCCCTGTGACATGCATCATAATAATTAGTACTACTGCTACCTAGGGCCACAAACATGTCCCTTTTGACAAAGCGGACTAAGTTTTCAAGGGGACACATGGGCTTGAGAGAACGCTTTTGGTGGTCTTGGCAGAAAGAGGTGTGGAATGTGACGTCAACACCATTGTAAAGGATACGAACAGAATGTTCACTGGGCTTTTCTCTGTCTTGCCAGAGCTCAAAGATCAATCTGGCTGCAAACCTTGGGAACCTGGCTTCTGTAAGGCCCAAGGCACTGAGAACTGGTGACAGAGTGACATCATGAGCAGAGTAGAGGGCAAAGATCTCTTCTTTCCTGCCCTCGGCAGCACGTTGCATCCGACCGATGGTTTGGTTCAGGATGGGGTGGGCACCCAGCAGCGAATACCCAAGGTACAGTTTTTTCTCCCGCCTTTCTCTCTCATCCTCTATCTGATGGGTCTTGATCACCTTGAAGTGCTCCATGTCAATGCAGCCATTTCTGGTACAGGGGAAGCTGACATTGTGGCAGAAGTGGCAGAGCATGGAGTCTATGGGGTTGGCAGCTCGGAGCTGCTTGGTGGGGATGTCCACGATCTTGGCCATCTCCCCATAGGTCCTCTCCAGCTGGCTGTTTTTCAAACGTAAAAGGTACTGACGACGCTGCTCCTTTTCCAGATACTGGTTTCTCACCGGGCAATAGCAGTTTCCAGAGCAGAACAGAGCACTTGGCTGGTGCCGGAAATAAATCTTCTTCCAGTCAAAATCTGGAAGAAAGCCATAAAGCAAGGCCAGCCCACTCTGTAGGGTCCGGCTCTTCCCAGTGGTCTCTAAGTAAAGCTGATCTGTGGACCAGTCACTGGACAGGAGTTTGTGTTTCTTTAGGTAGATGTCTCTCAGCAGCTGCCCATTCTGCAAATGCTGCACGACTCCTAAAACGCAGGACGACACAAAGCTTTCATTACTATTACCTTAGCAAGAGGATCAGCAGCGGGAGGCTGAGTCTGCCCAACTGTGGAATGTTTTAGATCAGTATAAGACAGTATAATCGAGCCCATTTCCTCACCCGATGGAAGTTATGAAAATGGGTGGGTTCATGTCAACTTGGGAAGGGAAACTCTTGGGAGTATCCATGAAGGGATGAGCACAGTGGGGCCCTGTCCACTGGAGCCACAGCCTTCGGGGGGAGCACAGGGACAATTTGCCTCGCTCTTGCCCTCATCACTGGTCCATTCCCTGGGGAGGAATCACTCAGCCAGTGACTATCTAGATGGAAATTGGCATGGGCCTAAGGACAGCTTTTTCCCTCCCACCAGGGACACAGCATTCTTCAGTGTGCAGGAACTGCTCAGTGGAATCGGTCAACTGCAAGTTGCCTGCTTGATGCTTAGTCGCTCACTGCTGCGAAGTTCCTTCCTTGACCCCATCTTCCCTAGTCTGCCCAACCTAATACTCTCTGCTAACATTCTAGGTACATTTCTGCCCAGTCCTGCTGGGGCTTAAGGCTTATCAACAAGGACACGTCCTCTATACAATATGGAATGAGCTCCCAGATACCAGATAAAATATTTGAAAAAAGCAAAGCACAGAAGAGTATGTTTATTATGTTCCTTCTAAATAAAAAAGAGAGAAAAAGAAGAATGTGTATTTCAGTTGCCTGCATTGCATGAAGAAACTTTGGAAGGATGCACAAGAAACTACTATCAGTGGGGTTGATGGAGGCACACAAATTAGGTGGATGGAACATGGGGAGAAGAAAAAATTCTAAGTTTACCTTTTAGTACTGTTTGAGTTTGAACTACCACAGTACAATAATAAATTAACATTTTTAAAAATGAAAAAGCCTTATCTTCAAGTAGGAGAAGGCAATCCAAGACAAAAGTGAGCTCACCCTCCAGCCTGCAGGATGTGGGGGTGCAGTCCCCGTAATGGGTATGAACTCTCTGAGGGTGTAAACTGCACACAGGCCCTATGACCAGTAATGTCATTTATTCAGGTATCTAAACAGTTTGAAAAGTTCCACCGCAAACACCAAACAGGCTGAAAAGCATGAGACAGAGGAAAAGTGTGTCGGCCCTGGGTGACAACAGCTCAGCAACAGACACAGAAGACAACTGGAAGAGCACTGGAAGCAGAATCCCTCAGGGACCCGGCTAGCTCAGGCCTTAGCATTTCCAAATGATTTGCCAAAAGAGGCAAACCACGAGTCATGAACATTAAGAACCTGTGTCTGGCCCCCATTCCTGCTGGGCCTATCATGTTTTCTTAGACTACATATATTGTAGTTAGAGTGCTTACTTTCTCATTTAATCTGCACAAAAACCCAATGAAGATGGCAAGTTACTATTACCACCCCATTTTCCTTTTTTTACAGATGAAGAAACTGAGGCCCTGAGCCACTCACAGTTAAGAAGCGGCAGAACCAGAACTCAAGGCCCCATGGGCCCCAATTTTGTGCTCTTGTCCCCGCTCACAGCACTTTCTCTACATTGTCATGCAGGAGTATGAAGTCCCAGCATCGAGGCCTGCGTCTTACGGCTTAGTTCGTGCTGCCCCTTTCCCTGCTTAAAGGGGTCCTCACCCGGTGCTTGGCTCCAGCAATACCTTCTTTGTAGAGCTTTCCTTTGTCCTTTTCCAGGTCAAATTAATCATTCCTTCCTGTTCCCATACGCTGATGGACCTCCATGACAATGTTTGTTGCATTCACCAAGAGCCTATCATATGCTAGCACTGTGCCAGGCACTCTACACAGGCTATCTGATTGGATTCACCACCAGCCCTGTCAGGAAGCTATTATTAGCCCCATTTTCCAGGTCTGCCTGACTCCAAAGCATGTGCTTATTCTCTAAGACCCTGCAGCTTCCAGGCACAGTTAGTTGTCTCCATGCATGTTGCCCCCCTGCAGCTGCAGGCTCCTTAGGACTGGCAGGAGATGGTCACATTCATCTGGCCACCCTGTACACTCAGCAGCTGCCAAAGAACCTTCAATAGAGTAGGCACTAATAAGCAGTCTTATCTTACATAGTTACTGTGGGGTGCCATAAGTGTGCCAGTTATAAATGATTATTACAACAGCTATGCATTTTTAATGACATTTAAAATAAAAGATAAAAGTGCCCATTAAAAGAGAATGAGGGAACAGGAGCAAATAGTACTGCAAGTGATTTCTAGAGTACTTCTAATTTAGAAAATGATGATGATAACAGATCAATTGAGAAGTACTATGGATTGAATGTCCCCCCAAAACTCACTGAAGCTTGGTCCCCATTGTAACAGAGGGTATTAAATCCTACTATGGTATCTGAAAGGTGGGGCTTTTTTTTTTTTTTTTTTTTTTTTTTTTTTTTTTTTTTTTT